>NC_089278.1:6453498-6736778 GCF_963678975.1 Dysidea avara | reverse complement strand
ATCTTTCTTGAAGACCGTGATAAAGATCGAGATACTCTAATAGAGCAGTCACTCTTAATAAAGTAGTCAGTGTGTAGCGAGCTATGTAAGGATTTTTATGTAGTTATCAGCTAGAAATGGTAGCTGGTGAAGTGGAAAACTCTTGTCAGTTGGTTGTGACCTTTTTTTTTTTTTTTTTGGTCTCACCTTACCAAACTATAGAAATAAATCTGGGTCAGCCCAGCGGAGCCCCCCCTCATATCAACTACTTCCTCCGCCACTGATCTGTCATTATATTAGGATAGTTCAGTATAGTTTGAATATTTAAGACCCAGAGAGAGCTCTATACACTGGACATATACAAGCGACAAACTAACGTGTAGTCCTCATCGGTCACTGCTGCTACCAAGTTTCCGTCCATTCGCTGCTGCAGTGTAGGCGTGGTAAGGGAGTGATGAGCGTTATAAAAAGTTTATTTAAAGCTCCCGCGTTTACGTTTTATTACGTGAACAGGGTGCACGTGCTATTATCATCTTGATTATCGAGGTAGCCGTCTGATAAGTGCTGCTGATATGGCAGATGGTGGTTTGGATGAAGATGACGTTAATTTAACGAAGTAAGGGAACAGTTGATGCAACTAACTGCATAACGCAGCATATGTTTGCAGCCCTCCAGTGGAGACGGATATTACTGCTGATGAAGACGAGAACATTGTCAAGCGATTGTCTTGCTATGTTGATATGGGCTCAGAGGAAGAAGCAGCAAATCAACTGTTTGACAGAGATGATGAATTTGCTGCACCTAGAGTGGATGCTATTAAAGAGGAGGAGATTTCCAGTGACCATCTGAATAGTTATTGGGTCACTGATCCTTCAAAGGAAGTGAAGTTAAGGATGGGAGAGGAAGGTACAGCTGCTGAACCACCTTACACTGTCCTTGACATGTTTCGAAAGACTGTTGAAAAATATAGAAAAAATCCAGCAATTGCTATCAAGAAAATGGGTACTTGGCATCACTGGACTTATGATAAATATTACAACAATTGTCAGACTGTTGCTAAAGCCTTCATTGAAGTAAGAAGCACACTGCACTCCTCAAATAGCTATGTTTCACACTACAGCTTGGCTTAGAACCCCAGCATGGTGTGTGCCTCCTTGGCTACAACTCACCCGAGTGGTTAATGTCCCATATGGCTGCTATGATGGCTGGGTAAGAGTGACGTGCACAGCAATATTATAATTGTCTTCATCCCTGCAGTGGTCAATCTGTGGGTATTTACCTGACCAGTAATCCTGATGTGTGCCAGTTTATAGCAGGCGACTGTCAAGCTAATATCATTGTAGTTGAGAATGACTACCAGATACATAAAATACTGACATGTCGTCACAACCTGCCTCATCTTAAGGTAATAATAAATTGTTCTGCAGATGGGACAAAATCTGAACAGAACGTCATGGATGTAAGGAATTGTATAGTTTACATGGTTGTGTTATAATTGATATATAATTTATAGTGGAAGGCTGTTATGCAGCTTGGAGCTCGACAAAGCTCTGAAAAGCTGTATGAGAGGATGAAATTAAACAAGCCAAACACTTGTTGCAGTGTTATTTATACTGTGAGTCTTATACACTAGCAGTGTGTCAATGTATGTGTCATGTTAACCCCCACACAGTCAGGCACAACTGGTACTCCTAAAGGAGTTATGATCAGCCATGATAATGTATGTCATAATGCACTAAGGACTACTGTATGAACATATACAACATCTTGTAGGTCACATGGATGTGTAATAGAGTGATACAGTATACTAAAGCATCGATGGGCGCAGAGCACTTTGTCAGCTACTTGCCACTAAGCCACATTGCCTCCCAACTCATAGATATATATGTACCATTGTCATCTGCTGGTACTGTTTGGTTTGCCCAGCCAGATGCCATGAAGGTGAGTAGATTACACAGACACAGTATGCAAATATGCTGGCTCTTTCCAGGGCTCTCTCATACAAACAATGAAGGAAGTCAGGCCTACAATATTTCTTGGTGTACCAAGGTGATCATGATGACATGCATGCAGCTTAGTCACTGGTCACACTTCGTACACACAGAGTATGGGAGAAGATTGCAGAGGGTATGCAGTTAGTGGCTAACAGTCTCACAGGCTTGAAGGCTCGTATATCATCGTGGGCCAAGACTGTAGGCTTGAAGGGCAACCACAACAAGATGGCTGGGTATGGCTATGTTAAATGGTCTGTGAAGAGTATTATTGTGTAGGAAGGGAACTCCGTTTGGTTGGGGTGTAGCTAACTACTTGTACTTCAAGAGGGTGGGTTGAGCAGTGCTTACATGCTACTTAGTGTTGGTTGTAGATTAAGACTGCCTTAGGATTGGATCGTTGTCACTTCCCTATGACTGGTGCTGCTCCTATTAGCGAGGAGACGTTATCATATTTCCTCAGTGTGAACATTGTGCTACATGAAATGTATGGTATGACGGAGACCACAGGACCAACAACAATAAGTGTGGAACGAGCCATGAGGTATCGTGCTGCTGGCAAGGAGCCCTCTGGAGTCAAATTACGTATCAATAATCCAGATGTTAGTGGGCAAGGAGAGGTAATGAGGTTGTATTAGAAGTCCTGTATTTAGTTGCGTGTTTAATAGGTGCTAATCTTTGGCAGACATGTGTTTATGGGTTACTTGAGAAACCCTGAGAAAACAGCAAGTGAATTTACTGAAGATGGCTGGTTGAAATCAGGTGACCTTGGCTTCATTGATGCGGTAACACAACATCACTATGTGACAGTTTACTATGCTGTTTTCTCCACAGGATAGATACCTGTTTATAACTGGCAGACTAAAGGGTACAATAAACCAGCCATTTTTGTCATGTTTAGCACCACTCAACCTGTAGAACTAATCATCACTGCTGGAGGGGAGAATATTCCACCAGTACCAATAGAAAATGCTGTCAAAGAACAACTACATATTGTCAGTAATGCTATGGTTGTAGGTGACCAGATGAAATACCTCTCCTGTTTACTGACACTAAAGGTACATTGCAGTAGCTAGCCACTCACTGATACCTGTCTGTTGTAGACGGTGACAGATGATAAATCCGGTTTACCAACAGATCAGTTGTCAGAGTCGGCCATTGTTGAGTGTCGACTTGCTGGCAGTTCAGCCACTACAGTCACAGAAATCGTACAAGACAGAGGAGATGCTAATGTGTTGAAGCTGATCAAGAAAGGAATAGACGAGGCAAATAAAAAAGCAATTGCTAAACCACACAAGGTTTATAGTGAGATGAAATTAACAGTTATCATCTGTACTTCTCAACAGATTGTGAAGTGGGTTATTTTAGAAAAAGATTTCTCAATTGCTGGAGGTGAACTAAGTAAGAAATAGTGATTTATGTAGAATGATTTTAACTTTTGTAACACGCAGCACCAACACTAAAACTAAAGAGACCAGTGGTAATGAAGAAACATAAAGAATTGATTGAATCACTTTACTAATATTTAAATCGTTTTCTATTTTTACATGTTTATCACACATTTTCTTCTAATCAATTCCAATTGGCCATTAATGAAGGCTGTGTCTGGCGTCCATGTTTTTTCTGGTAGCTTTACTAGATGTGATGGGGAATTTGTCTGATTGTGTACAGTTTGATTTTTGTGCCCAGGCTTTTCACAAGCCGTTGGTGGCCGTGATGAGCCAGTAAAGCGAGAACTTCTTGAGCTACAACGAGATGATGGAGATTGCTGCATGATTCGTTGAGTAATGGCCTCTTGAGTACTCAGCCTTTTTATTTCTTCAGTTATCATGTCAGCAGTACTGTGACTTGGTTCTGGGTCAAAGCCAAGTTTGATGAGTGTCTCAGCAACTTCACTACACAATATATCATGTGTACATTTGTCTTCTTTAAAGATCAAGTATTACCGTTGAACATCCTGGTCATCATCTAATTCTAACATGTTCTTCAAAGTGGTTACCGTTGTGTCTGTGGTGATATGAAGACAAGCAATGGCATGACAAGCCTGCCTCCTGACTACAGGCACACGATCATTACGAGCACACCATAGAAGTGACTTGGTAACATCATTGCTCACAAATCCAATATCACCTAATGCTAAAATCATTGGTAGTAATTGTTGTCCTCTTGTGTGTATGTACCTTTGATTGCATGTGCTCTGATCTTCCAGCAGGTGTCGTGCAGTAAGGCTAACAATTTCTCAATCACACTACCATCCTGCAGTTGTAAACCGCCTGCTATCTGTTGAACACATACAAATACCATACACCAAATAACTGCTGTTACTAACTGATATGGCCTCTATCTTGATAGAAATGTACTCATCAGTAAGACATGAGAGAAACACTGGCAGTAATTTTGGTGTCATCAGCTTGAGGGTATAAATCTGATGTGGCTGGTAATACCATGTTTGATTTGTTGATAACAAGTACCTTCCTGAGAGCATCCATCCTCTTCACCTCATTTCCTTCAGATAGTCTTCTTTGTAACTCATCATGTAGTACCTTTGAAATGTACAATAACATAGCAGTGTGTGCATACGTGTACTAAAATGGTTCATGGCATGTATAAACATAAATTCCTAATAGAATATACAGCTCAGTAACAGCTGTTCTATTAGAACACCCACGCATGCACACACAAACACACTTTTCCATTGCCAGTTTCTCCTAAAGCATTGGCAGCTGCCTTGCGTACTTGTGGGTTCCAGTCCTCCAACATCAGATACAACAAGGTGTCACACATATCCTATAGCACATACTAGTGAGAGCAGCTTGGTATGTGTACCACATGCCTTATTGATTCCCTCATGTAGTAGTGGCATCAGTTTACAAGCTGCAACTCTCTCCTGCCAGTTGATACTCTTCAATTCTTCTGCCACCATAGCATGAACCAACTTTGATGATCGGCTAAGCAGACCTAACAGTGTTGCCGCCTGTGACTGTTGCTGGGAGTCATGAAATGAGTGCAAGTGTGTCATCAGTAGCCGCACCACTACAGGACGACACACCCCAATGTGAGCCAGACATTGTACAGCTGCCCAACTCTCTGCTGGTGCAGATGTTGTGAGACAAGCTAATAGTACTTCCTCCGTCTGTAAAAGTGATCATAGTAATGTACCTATCTTAACCTATTATGCTACCTCAGCATTGCCAGCCCCAATTGTGTACAATACAATAGCTGCTCCAACACGTACTGGTTCACTTTGACTGTCCAGTAATCTCTCAAGAACTTCAATTAATTGCTGTAATGCAGGAGGGGAATCACCAGTGATGACATCACTACTACTACTACTACTACTGATGACATTGCCTATGCCAACACTCGCCACTTTGCCACAAGTGGCCAAGGCTGTTAGCTGGACACCTTCATTGATGCTGGATAATTGGGTGAGCAGAGATGTGATTGTCACTCCCTGTAAACATGGGGAAATCCCCCACTTTCCATACCACTCTCTCACTGTAATATAGCAGACCTATATAACCATTAACAGTATATTAGGTACTAACCAATTTTAATATATTCCTTTGTCTCATCTACTATGTCATCATTAGGGTGCTCTGCTGGTGGTTGGTAACTATTACTAATATCCACTGGATAAGTTTGCTCTTCAGACCACTCCATTGCAGGAGGAGGCTACATATTTTAATAGCACTCACAGGTCAGCAAAGTAGTATTGTACGTACCTCAATTGGTTGAGGCAGGCCAGTCCACTGTGGACGACCCTTGGTAATCTTGTTGAGAAGAGAAGTATTAATTGATTTACACCACTCATTTGGTTCATTAGGGTAGCTAGCTTGTAGAGGTACATTATACTCCACATCACCTAGCTGTATAGTTCCTCTCTTAGCATTTACTCTATGTATGGGCATAATGCCTTCATGTAACTGAGTGAGAAAGTCTGTTTTAGAGGCAGGTACATCTTGGATCAAGTCTTCAACTTGATGTTGTTTAATCTGTCCAGTACTGTATCTAGGGCTGTCAATAGGCGGTAGAATGGTGGAAGTCTCCTTATGAACACAGCTGTGCTTCTTTGGCAGCACAGGATGCCCCTTCCTTTTAGTTTTACCACTAGCAGCTAATGTCTGGGCTGGAGGCAGAATACACGGATCGAATATACTGTCCAGTTTGGTCTGTGAGTAGGTGATGGTATGGGGACTCCTTTGTTGCACCACTTCACGTGTGAAATTCAACTTAGTATGATTAAGTGGAGATAGGTTTCCCGAAACCTTTTTGCCTTTAATTCCCGACCCACTTCTCCGTTTGGTACCTGGAGAACCAGCGGAGACACAGCGTTCCTTCCCACCAGAGTAGCCCCTCACTGTAGGCACAGACACGCCATGTCCTACCGCGTACAATTCTGACATTTCCGACATGATATTTACTTGCGTTGCCAGTGGTTACCAACTGTTGAAGACACAGACTAAACGATAACACGATTTGAGGTATACGTAGTAAGTACAGTGAGTATTCTGTGTGTGAAATTTTGTAATTGTATGCTACCTCAAGGTGAAAATTACTACATATGGTGTGCATTAAATAGAAATACTTATATAACTTGTTCCACTTTACAGTTGAGGTCACTGTACGAGCGACACTGATCTAGTATGTCCTCTAACACAGAGGAATTAACTGATATCATGAAGATGGTGATGGAATCAGATAGTAATTCATCAGATGATGATGCTGACACAAAGCCTGCAGAACACACTAAACTAACTGGTGGCAGCTTGAAGAGCAAAAGACAACATGTATCTAGTGCGAGTGATATTTCAAGAGACACCTCCAGTCTGGACCCAGCAAAGGCCATACGTGACTCGGTGTATAGCCAATGGCTATCAGAGAAGAAGGCAAAGATCAAAGAAAAGAAGATCAAAGAGACTAAGAGCAAGAGTGAACTACAAAATGAAGAGTTACAAGCTATTGCAAAAAAAGAACAGTTAGAAGCTGATTGTAAGAAGGCATATAAGATATGGAAGGCTAAGAAGGATAAAGACATGATGGAGAAGCTGAAGATAAAACAAGAGAAAGGTACAGTGGTTACATGCCTATGTGTCATTAAGTGCTACACTGTACCTTGTTACACTTATACGATACATAATCCTAAATTCAATGATCTGTGCTAGGAAACAGTTTCCCGTGTGCTGATTGGGCCACTTATTTGGAGCGCCAGGTCCCATTCTATATGACAATTTACTATTCAACTCATAACTGAACTAACTAGTTAGCTACTCTGACTGTCACTGATCCCTATGACTATATAAGGCAGACCATTCAGCCGGACAGCACAATGTATTACTACGATTTAGATATTCATACTTTGAAACTACTCTTTATCAGCTTAAATGTTCATACTACCCTGGTGCACCCCCTTGTCAGATTCTATTTGCCTTGAACAGTCAGTCAGTGGTTCTCTACAGCTAGAAATTTCAAATTTAATCTGCAAAATAATTGCTTTCAAAATATTTAAGCCTTATTGTAGCAGTTTCATATAAGGTGTTCTGGAATCACTAATTTTATTCCGTAAAGTTTCGTCATGTAAGATGTTTCTAGGATGATCAATTTGTAAAGGTGGCATTTTAGGCAGCGCACATCATTTTGGGGGGATCTCTACTTATAAACAGTACTATGTACTGTTTGATATATCACAATATTACAGGAGCGCATTGAGCATTGGGATTCAATGTGCTCCTGAATATTAATTATCATTCTTATGTGGTTATCATCAATTCAATCAATTTGGTGAATGCTTTATTAGAATAATTGGCTGTTATTGATCAATCGACTGCTCTATTAGAGTATTTCAATTTTTTTGATTTTTAGTGGCAACTTATAATAACCAGAATCTGGAATGGCCAAACTTTTGTGCTCACTGTCAAGTTCTACTACATGTTAGTCATGCTGACATGCAACTACATAGTTATTGTCATTTGTGTATATCAATGACTAGACTCACTGTGTTTCAAGATTGAATTTCTCTAATAGAGCAGTCAGCAATTGTAATATTATTAAGCAGTCACTAACTGTGATGTATTTTTTTGTTGGATTATAAGTCAGTGTTCACACAGTATGGCTATTAAAGTTATGTCAAAGGATGTTTGGGGTGCTGGCCCAAGTAGCTATTCTGTGGCATAAGTAGCTTGTTTTTAATAGCCATACTGTGTGAACACTGACTTATAACTACTTAAATACAGGATGAGAATCCAACAGTAAAGAACTGTTGAATGCTAATATTACAGTTAGTGACTGCTTAATTAGAGAATATTTACAATTGCTGACTACTCTATTAGAGAATTTTGATCCTCAAACAATGGGTTGATCTACAATAGGCTATTTTGCTTCTTTTTTTCCACCTATTTTTCTTTCCAGCAATTCTTTATTTTTCACCTATCATGTTCCATATTTTGCTCAAGAATTATCTATTTTGCTCAGCATTAAACTTTGTTAATTGACCATTTCCAAGTGCAAAGCTGCAATTTCACCTTAAAGTGACTGTTCTATTAGGGTATCTTGATCTGCATGTTATATAGCAAGAAGCTAGCCACTATTGCTTAATATATGTGATTGGTTGCCACTATTCTTCCCATAACAATTAGCTATATGTTTATCTTGTGTGACTGTTCTATTAGAGTATCTTGATCTTTTGTGTAATTTTTATGTTTACTACACAAAAATTGCACCTACATGTATTATGCCAGCATTTTGCTCATTGCTTTTACCCACCCATTATGCTAAAAATTTGTCAGCAAAATTGACATGTCCCTACTACACAAATGCTAGTAAATACAATAATTGTAGCTATGTAGGTGCACGACTGACACGTGGTACTGGGAGCTTGACAGTGACCAGAAAAGGTTTGGTCATTCCATTCCTATTTCTGCAATATCACGGTGTGATCGACACTAACAATATTTAAGGCAAGAAAATTGTGGTCATTAGTAATATTTCACTGTAATTGGTTGATACAAGTCATCAACAGTTTGACAATACCAAGTTACCGCCCAGCCCTACCTATTTTCTGTTCCATTACAAAATGTATGTATGTATAACAACATACATTTGTACTCGACTCATTTTAGAGAGAGAAGAGGAGGAAGCTAGCAAAGCTGACGAGAGGAAACAGCAAGCAGAAATTGTTATAGCTTCATGGCAGAAACAGAAGGGTGAAAAATTGAAAGGCTTACATGCCAAGCAAGCTAAACAACGTGAAGAAGAGAAGCAAAGATTAGAACAAGAAGCTGAGCGGAAAAGCATCTCCAGATTGGCTTTTGACAAATGGTATGTTAGTAGATGTTACCCTACGACATACAACATCTGGTTGTATTGTTAGGCTGGAGAATAAAAACAAAGTATTGTCTGAAACACACAAACTACAGAAGCAAGAACAGCAACCGAAAATAGCATCTAGTGACCAAAACTTGTCAAAAATGGCGTTTGATCACTGGAAACAGAGAAAAGATGAAGAGAAAAAGCTACTAAAGTCTACTGTAAAAGTAACTGAAAAAACTCCCAAACAACCATGGCGTCCTGCCAGAGCAGTCCAATACAATTACCTCAAATCTCCGTCACCATTACCAAATGAACGGACAAGAAAGAATGATGACAGTGCAAGTGTAGATACCAACTGTAGTTCTACAAGCTCATCTACAACAATACATTCCACAGACAGTTCAACTCAAGGAAGACTAAAAACTGTTAAGGTTTGCTGTCAAACACTACAATATGAATGCATATGCAAAAAACCTTAATGTCTAAAATAATTGTTTAAATTTCTAAATGTTGTTCACTAATTTTTAGGTGCTGGGTGCTCCATATTTTTCTTTGGAATCACAAATTGCTGTAGCATACCAGTCTAGTTCTTTAAGCATGCGAGCAGCACTCTCTTTTGTCCGATCCTCTGTGGGTACTCCATCTTCACTGAAGGCTTTATGTACTTCACCTATAGAGAAGGTAGCAGGGATGTGAAGGGTGCCAATCTCTGAGAGGAAAGCTCTAATAATCACTCCAGCTCTAACACCAGCAAATCGGCCCATGGAGTAGGTACAGACACCAGCTGGACGATGCTTGAAAGATGCTGGTGGGAAGTGATCCACTGTGTTGGTCAGTGCTGGAGGAAGGGACTGGTTGTATTCAGCTGAGACAAATATAAACCCGTCACAATCCCGTATAAGTTTGTCCACATCATGGAGAACTTGTGGTGCCTGACTCCGATCTTGATAAAAGTGTAGTGGCTTTTTCAGCAGAGGTAGATCCAGCACTTCAGGATCTAGAGAGCAACAATTTATACTATCCTTTTTTGTTTATACAAGAACCCTACCAATCACAGTGGCCTTGTTTCCACGTTCCTCAATAGTTTTCTTCAGGAAAGTGCAAACACGTGTCCCGTAGTTCCCTTCACGTACCGTTCCTTTGAACAGTAAGTAATGCAAGACTCTCTTTGCAGTAGTAGGAGCAGCCATCGGAATTATCCTGCTAGGGCGGTAGTAACAGCGCCCAAAACAGCTATTTATAAGCCGCAGGAACTTGATATGGTGTGACGACTTTAATTTAATCCTGACTTAATACGTCACCAGTCATGCAGAGCATGTGGATTTCGGCCCCGCGCTAATTATCCGAGAGTGGTTTATATAAATGGTAATATGGCTACCACGACCCAGTTTAGGTTCAACTTTCAGCTAGACAATGATGCAGAGACTGCGAGAGACATCGAGCCCGAACAGCAACGTGAGGAACTGGTAACATGGATTGATTCTATTTGTTTAATGCAGACACTAATAATGCAGCGGCGCTCCCAGCACGTGAGATATTTATTGAGCCATTTCATCACCAGCTAGCAGAAAGGCACAAATACACAACAACCAATTGTGCTTCAGTTCAGTTACAATGTGCATTACTTGACAACATTGGACAACAGGTTAAGGAGCTGAGGACACTAACTCAACAAAGAGACACACTGGAGTCTTGTTCCACTCTGTTAGAAGCAGCTTCTAAGAACTGTGATCTGGTCCCTGGAGTATACGAGGGTGGGCTTAAGATTTGGGAAGGTAGTTGTGATCTTGTGGAATACCTCAGTACTGGTGTCATTGACTTACATGGTGTTCGTGTACTAGAACTTGGTTGTGGTGCTGGACTACCTGGGATCTTTGCTGCTCTTCATGGAGCAGAGCATGCAACATTCCAGGATTATAATCCTGGTGTTATCCACCTCATCACAATCCCTAACATTTTATCAAATATTCCTGCCACACAATCACCAGTAACAACATTCTTTGCTGGTGATTGGTCAGAGCTTGTTGGTGTGATGAACCCAAGTGATGACATTAGCTTAAAATATGATCTTATTGTAACCTCAGAAACTATCTACTGTGTGGAGTCACAACCAAAGTTACTAGAAATGATGAAGAAACATGTCAAGCCTGTTACAGGAAGAGTATTGGTTGCTGGCAAGTGTCATTACTTTGGAGTTGGGGGTAGTATGGACATGTTCAAGAAACTAATCAAGGATGATGGCTACTTCAAATGTTCCTCTTGTAAGCTAGTAACTGACTGTAGTGTTCCTAGAGAAGTTATCATGTTAGAACAATGCTGACTAAACTGGTGTACATTAATTTGCATTAAAATGATTAAAAATTAAATAGTCATATGAGAACGCTGTGTGTGCTAGTTACAGGTAGTGACTTTCTGTGCCATTAGTGTAGTGTACAGGAGTGTGTGTTCTAATTCTTGTTGTGTCCTTAGTTGTGATAATGGGTGGACTATCTGATGCTGTGTACATGTGTCTGTCTTGTTTTTTCTTACTGTCTCTTTCTCTTTTAATGGTCACTTTTCCTCGAACAATTCGGCTACCTTGTGGAGTGGATGTTAATGAGCGTGTCAGTGGACTGTGACTAACAGTTGTCTCATCGCCATGGTAAGTGTCTCTCCTGGAAATGATACCATTGGTTAGATGAGTAGACAGAGGTGACCCAGCAATGTCTCCATTACTATGTGTGATAGGTGTGGGTAGGGGTGACGGCATGGGAGAGAAATCGCTGCTCCCTCCAGATTGACTCCCGAACGAGTGATGGCTTACTTCGTGGTTGATAAGATCAAAAGCAAATGATCCATTGGCTAGCTCACTCATGTGTAGTTTGTCTCTTTGTTTTCTGATCTGACAAACAAGCATACTCTGATGTCTCTGGACATGTAGCTTATGACCATCTGGTTCACTTAAGTCTGGAAAACCAGACAAGAACAATTGTGACCAGAACTTAATACAGGCTGCACAAGTGTTAGGAACTAATTCCACAGAAGATTGATGATTTTTCTTGACAGAAGCTTCTTGCCCAGGTGTGTCGTACAGTCCCACAAGTCCTCCTAGAAACTCATCCACTGCTTCGTCATCTACAACAACTGATACAAATCCATAGTCAATTGGTAGAGGGCTGGCAGTATTATGAGGTTCCTCTTTAGCCTGCGAACTGAATAAATAATACAACGGGTTGAGAACGTCTTCCTTATCATCAAAACTGCTTAGCTGGTCAGTCCACTTTCCCCACGCGCTCTCCATATAGGCAGCACACTCTTCAATGGTTAATGGTTTTTGTATGGCCTTCTTGCCACCCGGCTGCACCCCATTTACCACATTGTACATATCTCGGCAACTATCAAACACAAATGTCCCATACAAATTTGATAGACTGCAAATGTGCAACTCCTTCAAGTAAACACTAGAAAACGCAAAAGCTGATGGGAACTGCTCAGTGAGTTGCCAAACACAATCCAGAAACAGAAGAAACACTGGTGCCTACAGCAAGCAATAAATAATTGTGTAGCAGATATAGCAACTATCTCACTTGGCTTGTATCAGTTTCATCGTCACCTTTAAACGAACTGGTCAGTTTGTTACGGCTGCAAAATGGATGCCCCATGGCAACCCACTCTTTTTGGATCAACATTTCAAATCCGATGATGCTCCGACAGTGTGGATCACACATGAGCTGTACTAGCGAGCTGACCACACAACTAATGTCCCTCCCATCTGCCTCTGTAATGACACAATGAACTTGTTACATACGCAACACACTACACCGACACACACACACACCAATATGTGCCCCAGATATGTGAAAACTTGACATGTTTCTATTTTTCCAACATTAGCATACTTTTTTTTAAGTGCTAATTAATCCACTCCAGTTCAAACAATAAAATGTATGTAAAACATTTGCTCATTCGTGAAAAGCAAAAAATATCTTTCTTTGCATCTCTACCTAAAAGGCTTTACAGATTAACCCCTTAATACGTACTTGAGCCGTAGGGTCTGATATAAGGAATAGTGTAATTTGTTAATACTGGAGAGTGCCTAGTAAAAATCCATGATCACTTTAAAAAGCATGACTCCATACAGTGTAGTGTTGTGAGTTACAATCAACTGATTTGTACAGAGTTGATTCCAGTCATGTTACAGTACAATTTTTCCTACTAAACTATTATATAGCTAAGGACAAAACTTTTGACAGCCCATATACTACAAACATCGTCAAATATGCAAAAATGTAGGCAGACAGTACATAACTGGTACAAAAACATTTTGCTAATACCACATCTCATTTAAACCTAAGGAACAACCAATTATGATACATCTATGAAGTCTCGCTCATGTAGTTGTTAAGGTAGTGAAAAGACACACATAAAATTACAAGGTTTACAACTTCTCATTATGTACTAAGTAATGCATTATGACCAATAAAATTCAAGGAATTTTAAATTCATATGGTCATTAGTTATTCAAGGACACCAGTGATACTAATAGTGAAACCTAACTGTATTTAAATTTTTGCTTATTCAATCTTGTAAATTAGACAAAAAGCATTACAACATACATACAAAATTAAGTGCTAACAGTTAACAATATTTGCCAACTATCAATTTCATCTATGCCTTATTTATGGCAACTACTATAGGGCCCCACTCATACCTTATAAGTTTAAAATATGAACCCTCCAACAACTTTCACAGGAAGTAGTAAACTTCTAATAGGCAAATTGTTGGCAGCTGCTGCTTGTAAAAGTAGCGAAATTTGTTAATCGCTTAGAAGGCTTCTCTACAACCCCATCACCACACAATGGTATATCATCAGGTGTAAAAGGAAGGTTTAAGGGTGTTACATTCTTGTGGCTATTACCCACAAGTTATAGCAGATGATAAATACACTATTTACATAGTTGGTCTGTTGACACTCCAACCTGCCATATCACTTAACATGACAACCAGCTAACAATGTTTACAACAAGTGTTGCACTTACCAATGAGTAACACAGAACAAGCCTCACAGAGTACCTTCTGTGCTTCAACAGCTATTTGGAGGCAAGACCTGTAGAGTAAATGATTGTAGAAGAATGATAATACATTACAAACACACATGCACACAGTCATGCTATAGAAGCTTCTCTGTGCGTGTAACATACACAACACATACAGTATGTGACCATCTCAGCAAAAACCCAACTCGTTTGCACAATTTCAGATTTTTTTTAAAAATTTTCTCAGCATTATCTGCAGTGTCTAAGGAATGGATCACCAAAGTTTCAGCCTTCTATGATGAGCAGTTTTGGAATTATAGCGCCAGACAGAATAGGAAGAGCAAGATAATCAATTTGTACAGCGACTACACTGAAAATAAACTACAGACGCTTACCATTCACAGCCAAACCTCTGTTTGGATTAGTCTACAACGTTGCAATTTGGCTTAAAATGTTCATCGTGGATTAGCACATCAGCCAAGGTATAGTGTTAGCCCTGTAGTCACTTGCGCATGTGGATATGAAGGCGGTTAGGTAGAAGAAATGATGACGATCTTGTTTACGTTTACCACATTGTAAACAAACGCTTGTGACACATATACCATTGGAGCTACAGAAACGAAACAAAGATTTTTGAACTTTCCAGGAGCAAGCGAATAAGATGGTATATAGTTTTAATCAATTGAGCTTTCCTTCTTCACATACTGGCCCGATAAAAACTTGCGTATTTTTCTTTGTAGCATACGTAATTTTATGAACTTTTGTTTTTCTCAATACACATGCTTGTGCAAACAAGTCAGGTTTTGAAAAATCCACCTAGTTTGCACAACATTTAGAGAAAAACCAAATTATTTTTAAAAATCATAAAATTACGCATGCTACAAACAAAAAATGCAAGTTTTAATCTCAGACAAATCGATTTGAACTATACACCATCTTATTCACCAGCTCATGGAGAGTCGAAAATGTTAGTTTTGTTTCTGTACCACCAATGGTGTGCATGTCAAAAAAGCTTACGATGTGGCAGATGTAAACAAGACTGTTGTCATGATTCTTCAATAAAACTGCCTTCATAAGTAAATGCATAAGTGACTACAGTGCTAAAACTATACCTTGATTGATTTGCCAATCCATGGCAGAAACATTTTAAGTCTGCTGTAGACTAATGTAAACGGAAGTAATGGCTGCGATTGTAAGCACCTGCTTACAAATAGATTTCCTTCCTCTTCCTACTGTGCATGTCTAGCAGTATCTCACCCGAAACTTTGGTTATCCATTCCATTGGACACTAGAGATACCGAAAAAAAAAGTGAACTAGGCAGGCTTTTGCTGAGACAGTCACATACATTTGTGTCTTTTGTTTGAATCACACAGCATGGAGTGTGTTGTAAAATCAACCAGTCATAACAAGATTCGAACACTATGGCACTACACATAACTACAGACAGCACAATAGAAGCAACAGGTAAACTTATCTAAAATCAATGAATACATAACTATTTCAACTATTGTGTGGTAACATAATGTAATTGTTGTTGTCTCGTTGATCAGTACACACTCACCTAACTAGCTCCATCCAACGAGAAGAGTTCAGAAGTGACAGCCAACGCCTCTCTGCATTCTTTATATCATGTTCTGACACTATCCAGTTAACATAGAGCATTATAAATGAACAGATATGATATTCCAATTACCTGGCATGCACAGTTCCCGCAGCTTAGTAAAGGATACAGTGACATCTTTGACAGTACAACACTTTGTTGATAGATCAAATGGCTTCATAGTGCGACCATGAGATGCTGCCCAGATGTAACTAAAGACCAGAACACAAAACAGTACAAACCACACACACACACACACACACACAAAAGTCACCTAGTTCTCTAATATGTACTGTGCCAGTGGGACTAAGTTTACAGAGGGACACACTTCACATATTAGTAGTACAATAACAAGTTTGCAAACCCATCAGAGGAGTATACAAACTCATATAGAGAGGTTTATTGACAATACACCAACATACACGTACTTCATATCAGAAGGCTTATCTGATTCACTAATAGTTGGAGATGAACACCTCAGTATAGAAGTACCATGTTCAGGGTGAGACCAACACCACACCTGTAACAATGATATACCAATGAATACATGATATTATAGATCATGTGAACATACTGGCAGCCTGTTGCCATGGTGCAGACGGGCAACATGGTACAGAGCCTGATCAGCAACTGACTCAGGCACAACAAAATATGGCGGCAAACTGTAAATAAACAAAGAAATACTACATCAAATATACACACATGAACAGGGTACCTGTCACTAAACGTAAACGTCCGATTAATCTCACACACTCTCCAAGAGCCAGGGGACCAGCCTAACCGCTGTAACTCCTAATAATAACAAGAATAACAGCAGACTAGCAAGTATGATCATCGAGTGAAACGCTATACTGTATCACGATAGCAACCATATATCGGCACTAACAATATTATATTATTCTCAAGATGAATGCACTTTTGTTACTGTTATAGGATAGCCAGTTATGTATGACCAAACATGAAACTCTTGGAATCATACAAATTTCTTTATGTAAACTTGTCATTCAGTCTGTATCTATGTACATACATGTATGCATGTGTACATGAGTTCAGCATGCATCTCACATGCAGTTAGTACATATATAGGTACTGTAGCAAGGGGAACGACAATGTTAGATGTATCCATACCTTTTCCCAGTCTCTTGCATTAAGAAAAGTCACAGGAGAATGATCTGTGCAATGGTAAAGATCAGAAGTGATATTTGGACAACAGCAAA
The DNA here is from genome assembly GCF_963678975.1 of Dysidea avara. Lineage (NCBI taxonomy): Eukaryota > Metazoa > Porifera > Demospongiae > Dictyoceratida > Dysideidae > Dysidea > Dysidea avara. The sequence goes on along the minus strand of NC_089278.1, from coordinate 6,719,667 downwards.
CATGCACAACAATGAAATCATAAGCAAGATGGCCTTCATCTAGAAGTCTTACATTTCTTCAAAGACTTGAATGAAGTAATTAAACCTCACAACTACATTTAAATACACCAAACTAATAAATTTTTCTACAGATATTCAATAGCAATAGCATTGAATTGGTATATGTAACATTTCTCCAGAACTGTACTAGTACCTGGTCACACCACCACACTACATACACACACCACACACACATGCACGCAAACACACTCACCAGATGCTATGCTTAGAGTTGACTGTTCCAACTCATCTTTCCTCAACTCCTTCACATAATCAAACGCAAAGAGTGAAGTGGTCTGAGAGTTGGAGTAGACCAGTACAGCATTCATCATCTATATAATGAGGGTAGAAACCACAATCATATGTGACACTTGTGCTACAGCATGTGCTAAGGTGTTAGTACACACTTGCAATTAGTCTCCAAGTTAATAAGCAATTATAACTATTACCCATGGTCAATTAACAATTTAAATAGTAATTTCTTGCACCATGGCAGTTACAACATACTTGGCTACTGGTACACACAGAAAATACACACGTCATTTGCATATAACACACAAAGCAAAGGCAAAGCTTTCAGCTATAGTCACACTGAAGTTTACATGAACCTCACACATTGTGTGGCTCATGGTCAGTTGGCATTAGCTTATCCATTAATACAACTGTCCAGACACACACAGGTACACGGACATTACACACACATGCACACTATACCATACATTCGTATCAATTGCATTACCGAGTAAGCTTCATTCTTTCGACAATGTTTGAAGCTGAAACTAATTCGCCTGAAATCCTACACACAATACAGAAGGTGGATGCTCATCTCTAATGTGATAAAAAAAACACAAATGCTGTACCTTACAAGTGATCTCGATCACCTCTAAATTTCGAGGAAGAGTGTTTTTGGGGTCCAATAGGCGTCTCTTAAATCCCGACACTGCACAAAAGCACTGCAATAACTCTATACACTAAACCCATTAACATATTGCATACAACATCACGCACACACACACACACACACACACACACACACACACACACACACACACACACACACACACACACAGAGCAGATTTTAAATGCAATGATAGGATACCTGAACAGACAGTTTGGATAGATCCAAAGTAGATTTCAAGTTTATTTGTTGCTGAAGCTGTGTCCTACACAATACTGATAACATGATAATATCAACACTTCCTCCTTCACTACCTTTAGTTTGTCTACTAGAGGAATAAACTTCAAACGAAAGTTGGAACAAATCAAGTGGCCAACAGCCAGTGTCACTGGGTTTGATGATTTTGTCGGCAGTAACATACGAACATCACTAACATGGCAAACCCGTAGTTCACCTGCACAAAATCTACAGTAACTACACAACACACTGGCCACATACCTATAACACACAAATGATTATCTCAACTTAACAGATACTTGATAACAAATTATTTAAATGGATCACATCATTTCTAGTGACTCAACAGCCACCACATAACTAGACTACATTTCTTAACTACATGCTGTCATATGTTAAGCACCGTTGATAATGTGGCTATACAAAGTGAATAATTGACAATACTGCTCGCCCAGCCCACCTCACAACAACACGCATATTTACACCAAATAAACAGACTAGCGAATGAATTATTGGCCAATTACAGTGTTTATTAGTAACTAAAGTGATAACAGCTGCAGTCCATATCTACTAGTATTACTATCCAAACTTTACCAAGAAAATCTTCTCCTTTAATCGCTGCCATTCGTATCCTCACATCAGCTCCTTAACTGGCTTGAAACTACAACGATGACGAAACAAATTAAATCAGTACCCGTTTAACGCCAGCAGACTCCCACCTTACACATAAGATGGACAACACGACAAACGTATACACTCAGACGACAAGATATTCGCGAACACTGGAACAACTAAAAGTTCACTTCTTCAAACCACTCCTAGCTTGTTAATATGATCACGTGCACCGCGCATAGTTTAAAGCGTAGGATATGACCCTGACAGTTGTTAGATTTCGCAGCCTTACAATTTCACCACAATTGTGTCATACATCAATCTTATGTACTAAATGATAACATTGTGAATTAGCATGCTGCATTAGTTCTAGCACATCTGCTGTTTGTAGGGTACTAAGTTGAATGTTGGACATCCGAACTGATTCTTCCTATATGAAACAAGTGTACCTAACTCCTAACATAAAACATAGCCTACCTGAAGGATTCTTTGCACTGATAATGGTCTGCACTCTCTTAACGTAACATCACTAAGTTCCTTTTCCAAAGTCTGCTCTCTTATCAGTGCTGGAGATTCATGACATTATACATATATCAGCAATTAATACACACACTTACCTAGGGTTTCTAATAAGTCATTTATCCCAAGAGACTTATGAAGGGACACTAACTCAATGCACTGCTTCCCATCAACTGTACAATAAGTATACACATAACTGCAGATAAGAAACTATACTTGGTACCGATTCTCTCAGATATACCGAAGCCGTTAGCTAATAATCTTACATCAGAGTAGAATCTATTGGCAGCAGCAGACAGTGTGACAAAGCAGTCACACAAGGTAACATACCTGTTGCCATTGGCAGCAGTGCTCTCAGACTGAAGAGCAGACAGAAGTGACATGTTATCCATCCCTCCTACACTACTGGATAATTGTATGGGAGTCCAATAATGGCAGTCAAGCCACACCAGTTTATCACAAAGTGTACAATAGTAAACCAATACTATAACAAACACTACACACATTAAAATACTTCAAATTCACTGCATGGTAACAACAGACAAGCCATTTGCTACTTACTGTTCATTAATTGATATGACAGTCAGTAGAGGGCTTACTGGTAGTTTAAAGGAAGCCAGTAGTCTATTGTAGAGTGCGTCTTGGTTGGCTCTGTAGTTAACTAAATATAACAAACATGCAGAGACTTCATGTAGAAACATTTACTGTTTAACATTAAACAAGCTGATGTCTTTGCGTATGAGGACCAACCACTGATGTTGATAGTGGATTGGACCAATCACTCTTAATTTGTCACTAGCTGGAATGGCAAGGTAAGAGCCTTCTTCCCAGCATTGCTTTGTTCTGTCCAGAGAGAAATCTACCATCACTTCAGGTGGCTTGCTAGGCTGACTGGTGCTAATCTTAGCAAAGAAGTTAGATAGCTTCTGTATGAAAAGTAACAGCATAACACACACCATACATGTATTATAACACCACAGCACCATTTTATGGCTGCCAATGCTGCTGCTCTTCGTACCCCTACTACCTGTACAACACATCAAAGTAATTTGTGTAGCAAATATGGTAAACATATTACCTTCACGGGTAAGCTTTAAGGAAGTAGCTGGTTTCTTCACTGATTGGACAGTCTAAAACAAAAGTAAACTAGTCCAAAAGAATCTATCTCATTTTCCTTACATGGCAAGGTTTGTTGGTAGTGTCTCTGTGCAGCAATCTGACTGGCTAGTGTTATAACAATAAGTGTCAAATACCATCTACTAATGGCTTACTTCCATTTCTTGTCTGTTCACACACTGACCCCTGCTCCAGTGTAATATGTCACTACCTTACATGTCACTAATGTCAATGTGTAACAAAACCTGTCTCATAAATACCTTGTTCACTTTCCTTGTTACATGTAGTAGCAGTAGTAGCAGTAGTAGAGTCTTCAGGCGTTAGCAGAACTGTGTCCTCAGTTCTTTCCTCAGTTTCTTCTCCTATCACAGCATCCACTTGTTCATCTCGTGGCTCCACACAATCATCCACAGTGAGTGGTGAAGTGTCTCTACTGGCAATTGGTATGGTGTGCAGGTCATCACTAGTCAACACTGCAGTGCATGATAACTGCACAGCATCATCAGTAGTTGGAGGAGACAGTACAGCATTTTCACTGAATTGTGATAGATCATTGTTACTTGGGAGAGTAGGGTTCTCATTCTGACGGTACACTGGTGTAAGTTCTTGAACCTCTTCAGGATCTTCTGTCTTGTATAATTGACCAAGCAAGTTAGCTAATTGGTCCAGAATTTCATTCTAGCAGGAGACATCATCGAATAAGAGTCAATACCACAGCACTTACTGTGTGATGCAATAAAACAGCATGTTTTCCAGGCTCCAGGTTGACATCCACTTCATTCTGAGGTACTTTAATGAACAGGCACATTACAGGGTATCTCCTGCCTTGATTAGGGTATGCTAACTTGAACATGTCTCTAACAAGCTATAAGATGAGGTACATCATGATAGCAATACTGTAGTATACATTACCTGATTGACTTGTTTAATCTCCACACTCCTCTTGTTGACAAACACAAACATACGCTCAGCAGAGGATCTGGTGATCTCTGATGTGTTAGCTCCACACACAGGGAAATACCCACACAGCTCTGTACACCTGTCACCTGGGATGTCACCATTCTCATCACTATCTTTGTTATGCTGATGTTCCCTCTTGCTCTGCAGACATTTCATCTGCTGCACAAGACTGGTTCCAAATACAGCAATCATGTTTGAATGTAGAGTTGACATAACAGCTTTCTGCCAGACCACATTCTTGCTGTGACGCAGAACAAATCTAACATTGTTGTGTGCAATACCAAATGCTATCATGAGATGTTCAATTCTTCGTAAGTCATCTCTACACTGCTTTACGTTCTTGTAGAACTGTCTTCTTACTGGCAAACTGACAAACAAGTCTGTAGCAGTAACACAAGTACCTACACTAGCAGCAATTGGCCTCTTAGATGTGACATCCCCAGCAGTGTCAAATGTGTACACCATTCCAACTTCATCCTGCTGGGTAGCTGTAGCTATACTAAGGTTAGACACAGTCGCTAACGAGCTAAGCGCCTCTCCACGAAACCCAAATGTCTGCAAAGTATCGAGCTCAGAAATGTCTGCAAGTTTCGAGGTGTAGTGACACTTGGCAATATACGGAGCTTCGTCTTTGGAGATTCCACAGCCATTATCCCGAACTTCTAATTTATCCAACCCGTAGTTCTCCTGTAAAAAGTAGCTTTTACTATATGCCATACGAATTCGTCTTTGTATCGCCCTACCAAATTCACTTCTACATTAACAGCTCCAGAATCTAGCGAATTCTCCACCAACTCTTTGACAACGGAATGCACAGAAGTAATCACCTGCGTACCTGATAACAGGCGAACTGTGTGATTATTTAATTTTTGCATTAGCTATAGATCGGTGTTCATTATTTGGAGCATAAAAATAAAATACCACAAGTAAAAGTTATGGAGTGACGAATGGCTGTAAGCACGGAGGATGGTCAGGAGGAAAGCATCGCTGTGTCTTCAACACAGGTTCGATGTTTATTTCTGCACAATATTAATGTGTACATTAGCAATACGATTGAAGTTAGCTATGACAGCACCATTTATTTCAGAGCTGTTTGTATTTTCCCGCGGAAACTGGCACCCCATCGAGATTTTCCCAAGACTGTAAGGCTCCAATACCATGATCATGAAATGTACATGTTATAACTGCACCCACCTTTTGCCTTGACAGCTGACGTGTTTGACCCACTGGCTGGGGAGTGCAGAGAAGACACCCAAATAAGACACCAGGCATACACCAACACGTGGGCTCATATAAAGCAGTGTATAGATGTAAGGGAGTTCCTTAGTGATCACAAGTGCACCAGTTCACATCTCACGCAGGAATTGCTGCAGGAACAGTATGACACACTTCTAGGGCAAGTGATTCGTTTTGTCTGTGCAGCAGAAGAACAATGGAACAGCATAGCAATTACATCTGGTCACTGTTCAGCTGCTATTGTCCCACCTCAACTTACCTTCATCCCCACTGCAACTATCAATGCTGGTACAGTATTGTAGATAGTAAATTCTCCTTACTCAGGTGCAGGGATTGTGTTGGACAAATCTGAGCACACCAGCAGGGCTGACTGCTCAGTAATAATAATAATCATAATCGAGGAGTATACTAGCCTGTACTATTAATGGTTTTAAGTTTCATACTCTATAGTAAATGGTATGTATGTTATACAGGTGTAAGCCTTCCTGATCACGAGGTGCTCCATCATCACTTACGGGCCAGACTAGGGGCTGATGTGACGCCTCATATCGTGTCACTGAGATCACATGACTGTGCCTCAGGTGATGGAGCTATACACCATCATGTATTGATGTTTTTGTTTATGTGTAGGAATGAATGCTATTGTGAAGGAAGTTCACCTTCAGTTGATGGATGGATGGACACCAAATGAGGTAGATACTAAGAATTTGAAGGAATACTAGGTGCTTAATGGATTGTGAATTACTATTATTACCCTTGTAATTAAATGGTGCATGATGCAGATATCCTATCACCATTCACCAATGGTTCGGTCTCCTCCCTAGGTCACCAAAGAAGAAATCTATATTGTCTAATGCAGAGTCACCTGAGTAAAAATTTTAGGCCAGGACTATTGACACCAACTTGGACAAAAAAAAAATACATTAAAATGTATAATGCAACCCAGGACCACCAGGTTCATTATCATTGAGCTACCACTGCCAGCTACCCACCCTTCCCTTTTTTTTCAACTGTATAAAGTGTGCAAATCAAGAAGGGTGTTAGCTGCAGTGAAGAAGGTGTCAATAGCTATAGCTGGCTCATATTGACACCAACAGTTGGTGTTAATATGAGCCACTGCAAAATCTTGACCACTTCGACAGGAAATACCCATCATGACTTATACCAACCCTCCTGTAATATTCTATCACAGATTGACGCCTATCAACAGTCTAGCAGTAGCCAGCAGAAAAGACTTCACAGATTGACCATGTCCATTCTGATTGGTTGGCATATAGAGAGAACAACGGTATACAATAAACATGTTATCACTATGAGGTAAAGGTTCACTACAGGCAACTACTGCACATGATGAAAGGAAAGATGACTCAGCCAGCAGCAAGAGGCCTAGGCTAGAGAAGCATGACCATAAGCCAGTGGTGTTGGTGGTAGAGGACTTTGATGCATTCCCTGCAAATGTGATGGAAGACCTGATAGTGTCTTTAAGGTATGCAATTACAATAAATAAATAATCATAATAAAATATATATTTCAAATTTCACTCAACTTTATTAACTAATTGTTTAGTACCTATATTAATTTAGTTCCAGTGTAAATGATAGATGTGTCCAAGGACATCTCCAGCCACGATCATTTGTGTTCCAGATGAAGTAACAACGGCTGTCAATGTGGTCACTGGTGATGAGCAATGGAACTGGCCAACTTGTTTGAGTTCCACTTTGTGGATGGGGTTGAGCACTTTCCACACTTTGATAGAGCAGTCTTTAGAACCAGTTAACAACAACTCACTGCTGAAGGTGGTAATGGCTGTGATACCCTTGGCATGTAGTTTCTTCTCTAGTAACAGCCTTCCACTTTCAGTTCGGTAGCTTGATGATGGTTCCTTCTCTTCATGATATCTGCTCACTTTTCTGATGGACACAGATCCCAGAGAGTCAGCCACAAATAGTAGTCCACCAATAGCAGTGAGTACAGTGGGCCAACGGTCTTTTTTCTCTTGGGCACCTTCAAATATCTCAACACTTTTCATCCCTCGTCCCTGATCGGGCTGACAGAATATTAACTTGTTGTCCAGACCAATAGTCGCCAGTTTTCCACTAGTGAAGCCAATGGCATCACTCATATAGTCAGTGTGCAAGCTCCTGTTGTGCAACTCTCTCTGAGTGGCAAGAAGGACGGTTGTCACTATACCAGACACTGAACCAGCCACTAAGCACTTATTCTCCATGCTGAGCTTCAGGCTAATGATGGGACACTTCTCTTGAATGTCCAGTTTGCGCAGTTTACTCAATGGCTCCTCTTCGCTGAAACGCCATAAGGTAAGAGTACAGTCATAACATGCTACAGCAACAGTGTTGTCATCAGTGAAACACACGGCTCCTAGTGGCTCTGACTGCTCCCCCACAATCACTTCATGGATCACTGCAAATGTGATCGATGCTGTGTCTTCATCACTTACGTTGCCCCAAATTTTCAGCACCCCATCTCTACCAACACTCGCTACATGTTGTCCATCAGAAGTGATGCTCATGTCAACTACTGGGCCACTGTGGTTGGAGGTAGTCACTGGATGTGCTTCAGTTAGTGTGCTCTCTTCGACTGGTGGGCTCCACACTTTGATAGTTTTGTCAGCAGATGCGGATACAATGTGGTTGTCTTTAGTCAGTGCCAGGGTTTTCACCTGATCTGCATGACCACTCAATGACAGCAGCTGGTGGGCTACAAATGGCCTCCAAAACCCAATCAAGCCATCATCACTTCCAGTAACTATGATAGCATCTTTCAATTCAAACGCTTGTCTTTTTTTAGCTGTTTCTTCTTCCTCCTCTTTCTCATCCACAATGTCTGCCCAACTAGAAGTGTCACCTCTTTGTGGTAGGAACAGCACACAGCCACTTACCCTCTGCTTGTGACATCTCATAGTAGTTATCTCCACTCCTTTGTGTGTCCACACCTTCACCAAACCATCACTGCTAGCAGACACTACGCAGCCTTGTTGGAAGATGGACTGTGTCACTGCTGCACTGTGTCCTGTTAGAGTCGTCTTCTCCACTTTAGCACTAACATCCCACAACTTGAGAGTGAAGTCATTGGAACCAGTAACCAACAGGTCAGGATTGTTATCAGAGAAAGTGCAGGTATTAATCCAATCCTTATGGCAGGCATCAAACATGTGTAGCTTCTTGTATGAAACCGTGTCCCACAGAATCACAGACCTATCCACACTGGCTGAGGCAAGGTAGGTAGCACTACAGTTGATTGCGAGAGCATTAACTGGACCAGTGTGACCATGTAACGTCATGATGGGCTGTACAGTCAAAGGATCAGTGGATTTCTTCATCTTGTCATAGTAGGTACTAGCACTGGGCCAAATATTTATAGTCATATCTTCAGAGCCACTAGCAAGAACAGTAGGAATCCATACACTACATCGCACCGGACCAGAGTGGTCACTCAGGATAGCATATTTCTTTGTGTTTGGCTTCCACACCTTCAAGCTGCCATCAGCTGCACCAGTCAGACAATAGCCATTATTGCTCGGCCCCCAGCAAGTAGTAGTTATAGGTATTGACCCATGTGGAGTTTCTGTGGCCATCTTCCTTGTTTTCACTTCTAGCACTCGTACTGCACCAGATCGGTGACCCGCCAGAACCTGCTGTCTTCCTGCATGTCCAGCCAAACACAGTACTGGCCCATCCTCACTGACTGGATTCACCTTAATGGGTGTTCCTAATGTACTGGACCACATCTTCAATGTTTGGTCATTGGAACCAGTTACCAGTAGTCCTCCATCTCCACTGAATGCCAGGCAAGTGACTGATGAAGCATGACCCATCAGTGTACCCACAGTGGCACCAGACTTGGTTGCCCACAGACGCACCTCGCCATCTAGTGATGCTGATGCTATGTATCGACCAGATTGAGCATATGAACATGTCTGTACTGATGTTCGATGTCCTCTAAGTATCTTGAGTCTTTTCTGGTTAAATGTGTCCCAAATCTTTACACAACTGTCCCAGCCACCCACAGCAATAAGCTGTCCTTCTGGGTGAAAAGCAACACAGTTGAGAGGCTTGTTGTTGAATCCTTGAGTGCGCAATGTAGCTTGTAGTTTACCATCATTTCCTTTCCAAACTTTGATGGAGCAGTCCAGAGAGACAGATACTACCAACTTGCCATTTTGACTAGCTGCACAATGTTGCACTGCACGAGAGTGCCCAGACATTACTTCAATACGATGACCCCCCCTGATGTCCCACAGACTGAGTCGTCCATCTTGTGATGCTGAACACAGTTGCATGCTACCCACAAAGCATACTCCCATGATAGGACCAGCATGGCCAACAAAGGTGCCAGTTTCACGTCCGGTTTGAATGTTGTAGAGCTTCACCGTACAGTCACGTGATCCACAAGCAATTGTTTCCTGGTCCAGTGAGATAGCCACACAATTGATGGTTTGTAGGCTACCAGTTACGGTAAGTTGACAAGGTGAGTAGGTAGCTGGCTTGTTCTGCCAGTAGACCAGTGGTTGGGAATGACTACTGCTAGACAATGTCTTGGTGGCTTCAAGAGACAGTAAAGACGATGAAGGCTCATTGACAGCTTGCTGTAGAGCCAATGAAGGATTGAGGGATAAGATGTGAAGATTACGTGAAACAAAAGATCGAAACTCTTGTACTTTTGGCAGCTGTATGAATTTCTTGACCTCTCTGGTTCTTGCAGCAGATAGTTGAGTGAGTGGTGGAGTGTAATCCTCAATTAGTCGATGAGCCAATCCAACACGGCATTTGGATACAACAAAATTGATGTTAGTCAGCATCACTTCAAGCTCCTTCCACATTCCTCCCATATACATGTGATGTGGCAGCTCTGCAAATGCCCTTGGGTTCTTCCCAGTGAAAGAGCCATTATTTCTGGGATCAGCTTCTGACTTGAAATAAGCCACCAGCAAGTTGTGTAATTGCTTCTCTAAATCACTGTTTGTACCCTTCACGTATCTTGTAAGTACAGCTTTCTGAACATCCTGGTGAGAAAACATCAACAAGTCCGACTTTTCTTGGTTGCTCTGTTGCAGGTAGTTCTGAATACTTCTGAAGAGACGAGCAATCATTACAGGTGGTAGTTTGTACTGTGCTCCTGGAGTGATCACTGATCCAAGTTGAGGTGCAACCTGATACATGGCAAGCAATGCTGACAGTTCTCCCTCCTGTAGTCCATCTCTGGCAATGGCTATGAACGACATAGCAGCTGTAACCAGTTCAGCTCCATGTTCCCCTTCCAGTCGTCCTAAAATCTCCTGCAGTAGCCCAGTAATAGTTGGGGACATACTTTTAATTCTCATAGTAACTTCTTCAAACACACCAAACATTCTCAATTCCTCACAAGCCAAATACAAGTACAAAGGATTAGTAGCTTCCTTCTTGCTAAGCAGCAATTTCATTTGGTTACCAAATGGTGACTCATCAAGAGTTTTCCTATGCTTAGAAAGTGACCGTCGCACCATTTCTGCCTTGTCATACACATTCAAAGCACCAATAGTGATCTGGTGTGGAACAGGTTGACGTTTCATCAGAACTGAGTGAGCTACTTGTCCTTCCCGACAACTGAGCATGATCACAATATTACTTGGAATGTCTGCTTCACTTGGTAGCCATTCCATGGACAAGGCTCCATGTTTGTTCTCTAGCAGGTCTAGCCCATCAATGAGAATAACTATTTGAGTGCTGGGACCAACATTGGTAGAACTTGCTGAGAGAAATTCTGGCCAGTCCAAAACAAGGTCTGCATAATTATCTGGCACATCTAGTTTGATTTTAAAGCGTCGTTTCATTTCATGACATAGTCGTGTTAGGATTGCTGAAATGTTTCCAGAGTCAGGAGCGGCACCGATAAAGTGAGGAATAATAAGATCAGTCATCTTAACAGTCAGTGATTCAATATACATCTGTGCCAGTGCAGCCATGAATGCAGACTTACCAGAACCCGATTTACCACAGCCAACTAATGCCCGATGCTTATTAGACCGCAGGACAGTCATTGCTTGCTGCAAGAGTTCTCGACGCCCAACAAATGTCTCAGACAAAGACTCCATAGTGGCCATATGTAAATTGTTGGCTTCAACCATCACATCTCTATTGGGGTCATCTAGTGGGAAATCCTTCTGGATTCTGTTCCATAAAACATTCAGTACACGATAGCCAAAGTCTTCCAGACCACCTGCCATTGGTTTACCCTCAGCAACTCCAAACCATCGTGCTGGATACTTGTCATACACCTCCAAGCCACTCTCACGTATATTACTCTTCAGTGCTTCAATCTTGCACTCATCTTCATATGTGGAACTGACAAAAGACCCAATGTGCTCCTCTGGTACTTCTGACAGAAATGCTTTGTCTCGAAAAAAGAAGAAAGCCTTGTTCATGGCCTTGTCAGGATCAGCTAGTGCAGCATGGTACATCTCAAGTTCAGTGATGGACCGACGGTTTGGGTACTCTCTGATCCAGTCATACTCCACAAGATCTGGCACCATGTACTCATCCTGCACCCAACCATATCGCTGGCCCAACATTCCAATGAAGTAGTGAGACCGACTGATCTCCCCCAGACATATCTCCAGTGCACGAGCACTTCGAGCATCTTCCTCAGTAACACCCCAACGCAGATCAGCCTCATATATCTGAATACACCTGGAGTGAGCACGTGCCCGCAGCTCAGGAAACACAAATCTAGTCAGGAGGTCTCGTTCACCATGCATGTCTCTGAAAGTGGAGGAGATAAACACACGTACTGTTCGCCATATCTTTGGCTGGCCTGCTGTAAGGAGAGCCTTCTCTGGACTCAGTGATGGTACAATGTCAGCGGTGGAAGCAAGACCAATGCCCTTCACTTCTCTGAGACTGTATGCCTTATCAATATTCTCAATATATGTCATTTGTCCAGTACCACCACGTTCAGCTATGAAGCGAAGGATGTTGTCACTAAAGCCCGACAAGTGTACATCATTACGGTGCCGTGCAGACTGAGGGCTGGCAGGGTCAGCTTGACTACTACCACTAACATCAACGTCAACATACAACAGATCAGGATTAACAAAGCGCCGGTAATTCTGGAGGAATTTCATCATGTCCTTTTCAGCCTTTGAATTGGCATCATTTCCAGAGCCTTGCAGTAGAATTAAACTATCCACATGTGTCTGTGAATAAATCAATTGACGAAGATGACTCATTGGGAGATTCTTGTCTGTCGTAACAACTGTAGGTGTAGCCACTGGTTGCTGTAGAATCCTCTCCATGTTTTGTAGAATAGTGCCATCCTCAAGTTCCACCTCTACAGGGTGCCCCTTTGGTCCACACAACAGTAGTACGGAGTGTTCACAAGCATACTTGCACATGAGAGCCAGCAAGACAATCACCTCCCGGATAGTGCGTGGTTTTCCTAGTCCCCTGGCAGATGTGCATGGGGCATTAGTGCTTGTGTCAAGGTAACAGATTATTAGGGTTGATCCAGCTATCGGCTTGACGTTGTAACAGGTAGAAATCTTCAGGGCAGTATCCAGTGCCTTGCGGTATCTGCCAAGAAGAGTGACATCTAAACTGGCTATCTTTTTTTGATATTTCTCTAGAGCACTTTTGCTCATTTTCTTCTGCTGTCTGCCCTTCTGTGTTTGTCCTCCCACTCCCTCTTTTTTGGCCTTTTCCAGCTCGTTCAGTACCTCATAAGCAGAAAAAAAACGAAATGGAAACTGCTTACTATAGATAACTGCTCCCTCATCAGTCAACTTCTTCAGTGCCCACTTGTGATGTTTCTCTGAAACTCCAGCTAAAATTAAGTTACGCAAATTACGTAGCATTGCCATAAATGGAAGCTTTCTGTGATCAATTAATTCCTCCCAAGTAGACGCCTTGTTTCCTTTTGACGACACTTGAGTTTCCCACGTCTCTGGGGTAGGTAGTTTCATTCTCTTTCCTGCTCTGTCTTGGTCCCACACACCCTGGAGTTTGCTACGTCGAAATGCTTCCCTATCCTCAGGATATTTCTTACCAATCAGACCCATAACAGCCTCCGCTGGTTCAAAGATGTGCAGTTTTCTTATCAACTGCTTGAGGGTAAAACTCTTACGTTCCAGCTCTTCTTCAGTCTCACTCTTATCATCACTAACTATAGAACTGTCTGAGTCTGTGTCATCTTTCTCCTTCTTGTCTTTCTGCTGCTTAGCCTGTGTACTCTGCTTTCCTTGTGTACTCTGCTTTCCTTTGTTAAACTTCTTAGCATCTTTATTGTACTTGGCTAGCTGATACCGATCAAATGCAGTAAATTTGTCAATCATAACTTTACGAAGCGATGTTGGCAGTGAACCAAAGTTGAGATTTTGATCATGAAAACTTGTGTATATCTCAGCAACTTCTATCCAATCAGATGGCAGACGAATAGCTGCTGCGTAGTACTTCTTGATGAAAGGACGACAACCTTGTTGGTTTGCAGCAAGTGCAAGTAGAAAATTTGCAGTGGTTCGTATGTTCAGATCACATCTTGTGTACAGTGCAACCTTCACAACAAACTCTGGATCAAACTTAGCAACATTACTGGCCAGTTCATGTAGCAGAACCCGAGCAGCATTTTTGGAGTCCTGAAAATCAGGCTGTTTTAGCAGTGATGCAGCCACACAATTAACCAAGTTGTACTTCACCTACAATATATCAGTTACTACACAAACAGTACGCCATGATAACCTTACCTGTAGAACATTAATAGTGGGTGTGGCTTGATCCAGGATGGAAGGGTCCAGCTCTGGTGGCAAGAATGTTGCAGTGTCATCTTCCTCGTTACTCCTGGCTGTCTCCAGTTTCAGGTCATAATGAGGGGCTACTGCTGCAGAGCCATCAATGTCATCCTTTAAAGCTCCCAGTCGAGATCTCTGCACACTTGACTTAACAGATAACTGTGAGGTTTTGCTGGTTAGTGGTTGACTCTTCAGTGGACTAGGCTTCACACTGGTTCTAGTTGACGAAATAGCATGGGAACTGCTCAAAAAGCTGCTGCTACCACCTACGCTGGCTGCATGACTGGACAGAGGTACCTTGGACGACGTCAGCAAGGATGAAGTGGTTAATTTCCTTGAGGTCAACAGGCCAGACTTTGATGCTGATAGCACCAGAGACTTGGTTTGTAGCTGTGTGGTCTTCAACTTGCTTGGCTGGGCTGGTTTGGTGGTTACTTCGCTCTTGGGACCTGTCGTCAGTTCACGTGTGCTCGACTCGACAGGCTTCCGGATCAATTTCGTACTGAGTACATACTTGTCAGAAAGCTTAGGGGCTGTTCCAACGAGCTTGACGGATGGAGTGCTAATTGCCTTCGGTTTATCTGATAACTGAGACGAAAACCCTACCAGGCGTTTGCTGTCTTCGGTCACGTGCGTTGTCAGTTCTGCATTAGTTTTAGGTTTCTTGCTGACAATAGTTGTACTGGTAGTCAGTAAACTACTCTTCGTGTCTATTCTTGCGGAATACGAACTCTTCAGTAACGGGTTCTCCTTGCGCTGCCCACTCATCGTCAAGTATCCCAACACAGCAACGGACACGTACGGAAAACTTGCCGAATTACGTAATTAACACGCAATCATAAAATTTCGTGAGAATTTTTTTCTTTCTAAAGTTTGTAACCTTATATTTGTATTTGTATTTTAAGGATAAAGGCTTATGCCTGTACATCCATAAACAAAATTAATAATTATTATGTACTTAGCTATTCTAATTACTATACAAAATCAAATAAGCAATTACTGTAGTGTCTGTCCAGCAGTGTTTTAAAATCATTGACAGAGGGAGAATCAACAATAGATTGGGGTAATGAATTCCAGTCATTGATTACTCTGTTACTATAAAAAATAGATCTTGTATACGAATTAGTGTGATGTTTGAATAATTTCTTTGTGTGACCTCTTGTTACAGTAGAAGTGGATGGGGTAAATAAATGATTTTCTATACTACCGCTGGCTTAAAGCCTGCGTAGGGAGTATGGCCTAACCTAACATGTTTTAACATAATCTAACAGGAAGGATGATTGCTGTTTTGGGTACTTCAGACACTTGGTCCCTACTGGGATAGCTATCATAAATACAGACCTCTCAACCTGGAAGCAGATCTGGTCGTGAGAAAGCCAGCCAATCATACCCCATGCAGCTGTGAAGGCTCATGCACATACATTTGTTTTAACAAAAAAATGTTTTAAAAGGCACAACTAGCTAGCTATGTGGGTGCAATACTGCTGTTTATCGGACCTTATAATATCTCTATGCTACAGTGTAGCCTACTATATGACTAGAACCTACTATCTTTGCTCCATCGTTGAGTCACGTGATATTAAGTCTTTCAACTGATTGGTTCACCAGTGATTCATTGTTGAAATCACCTCTCATTTCTTGAGTAATCAGTACCACACAAAAACAGCCAAGCTGTGAAAAACTGGTGCAGCCTTAAAAAACCTGGGTGAAAAAAGTTGTGAAATCAAAGGTGGTGGCCAAGAAATGGCTGCAATGATGTTAATGCTAATAAATTTTAACAATGCACACAGCCATTATTAAAAATTTTTAGCATTAACATCATTGCAGCCATTTCTTGGCCACCACCTTTGATTTCACAACTTTTTTCACCCAGGTTTTTTAAGGCTGCACCAGTTTTTCACAGCTTGGCTGTTTTTGTGTGGATTTCACTCCTTTTTGTACTTTATGAGGCCCCAAAACCAGCCTATGGCTGACTTTGAGGTTTGTTTTTACTCACATTTCTTCTTTTCTATGTAGATACAATGATGATTATTGAAGACAGACTTATAAATGTATTTCATTGCATGGTTTAGTTCAATATTTGATAATATTATTGTAATACTCTAATAGAGTGCACATTTTTTTTGAGGACTTCTAATAGAACATACATAGAATGTTCTAGAACAATCTAGAACTTCTATTGGTAGATCTATGAAATTACAAACGTTTGATTATAAGCAAATTTCAACTAGAAATTTCATTTATAAAGCAGAAATTAAGTGAGATGATCAGTCAAGGTAGCAGTGGTTCAGTGGTTAAGGATGCAGGTGTTAGGTATGGAAATCCCTGGTTTGAACTCTGGTAAGTTTTTTTTTCGACATTTTTTGCACACCTTTTTACCCCATGGTGACTGCTCTATTAGAGTATCTCGATCCCGCGATTTTACACTTGCTTAGTTTTTGCTTTATAACTTTGTCTCTATAACTCTATTGCTATTCAAACTATCAAAAGGCACTGCTACGATGATCAGCCTATCTACACACCAATTTTCAAGCTATTTCTATACTTGGTTTACCCTGTAGCCGTGACAGAAGTTTGATCTGTTTTTACGTGAATAAACGTCCATAACTCTTTGAATATTACTCAGACTTACAACAAACTTGATATGTGAATCCACCGTTACACGTTCTTCATTTGTGCCAAAGATCGAGGCAATCGAGTTACACGTTTGCATTTTATAGCAATTTTTGCAAAGTGTGCGAAAAGAAATTGAAGCCCCCGTACCCGTATGGCATAAGAAGAAGAAAAAAACGAAGAAATTAAAACGAAATTTTGGATGCCCATATCTCGCAAAATGGCTGTTGCAAATTTAATCAAATTTGCTGTATAGCGTACCCTACCTGGGGGACAGCTATAATGCAAAAATGGTGTGCTTTGGAGAAGGGGCCATGGAGCTATGCATGCATGAAAAAGCTGTTTTCTTTCTTCCTGTAAATATACTCATGGTGTGGTCGCCGGCTTTCTTGGCCGCACGACACACTACTGTGTGTCTTGATCCAGCAGTGGATTTAGTGTTTAGTACAGATTTTGTGCACAAGTACACCTCACAACAACTGAAATTAAGCAATAAACATTTGTAATAACACAACTGGTAGGATTTCACCTTATTCTTCACCTTCCATGTGTGCTGAGTCTTTTCTCAAAGGATTTCACCCGAGATTTCACCTTCAAATAATGCTCAGTTCATTGAGTTTGACAGCGTAGTGACTTGTGACACGGTCAAAGATACGGGAAACCACCAAAATTTCCAGCTCAAAATACAGAGGCGCCCCACTAATCTAATTAACTGATCATGTGATACCTGCTGCAAGATGTTTTGGGGGCTTACTCAAGGAGATTTAGCATGCCTTAGGAAATTTTATTGAAAATCGTGAGAAATCGTGAGATCAGCAAGCGGTCGTGATATGAAGGCTGAAATCGTGCGTTTCACGACCAAATCGTGATAGTTGAGAGGTCTGATAAATACAGTGAACTGAAGCTCTCATAACAACTTCTCTCAAACAAAGGCATAATAGAAAGCAAATACATTGAAAGGGGAAACCCATATTACAGCAAAATGGACTAGAATTCATTCTTGGTCCCAAAAGTGGCCGTTACAGAGATATGGAGATGCTTGTCTTATGAGACGGATGTGAAAATATGTGCCATAAGATGTTCCCCGGTAACTGTTGTAAAACACAATTTTCAGTATTCAAGCTGTGTGCAGTGTTTTGAACTCAGATTCTGGCTGGGCAAACTACATAACTGCTACTTGTTAGCTGAAAATACTGTAAAAACCCATTTTCTTCTATATCACCACTTTAGTGTTAAGTGTCTGGCTGATAATTGTTGTAAGCATCCCCATAATTAGCAACCATAGTTTGATCCATTTCAGTGTAAAATATTTTTGTATGCAAATTTTATAGGAATATTTTTGCACAACTATATCGTAGAGCTACTAACACAGCATTAACTGTGCAGCTTACTGCCTTTAATACCACAGCTATTGGCTTTCAGCTAAGACACATTAGTTATCAATGTGTAATTTAAAAAAGAACGTGCTTTACCACTGTATATACTTACTGATGCTAAAAATCAAGACACTCTAATAGAGCAGTCATGTAAAATCATTTGCGTAAAATATTTTTTAGTGTAAAATTCATTAACTATAGTGGCGGTCTAACTGTCATCCTATGAGTCCAGGAAGTAGTTGTCTGGACTCATAGGGTATTAAATTTTTGATGTTATTTATAGGCCAGAGCCTGTACCGACTAGGGAGTGGAGGTAGGGATAGCTGTGCTGAGGTTCAGGAGCTTCTCTGGGTCACGTGAGACAGGAGTGGGAAACCATGTACTGGATTGTTCTGATGTACCCTTCATACTAGTAGGAAATTAAATACATGACTTTATATGTATTTGAAACAGATTTGAAATGCAGAAAGCAATCGGCTTGGGAATGAACCTGCCACTAGAAAGCCAGCATTTTCATCCCTTGGTTACCCACTCCAACATAGAGGGCTAAGTGGCCTTCCCAACCAAGAGAAGCAGTTACACTTAGCCAGGTGCCTGACGTCTTATTATCTTGCACACATAATGACACCCAATAATTTGATGAATATGCATACAGTGCCCAATAATGATATGATTACAACATGGTACAGATAAAGTACTACTGAGTATAAGTGTGAGTATAAATTAGGTTCAGATGCTGCAACTTGTCATTGTAGCCGAAACCACTTCCAGGTCTCTTGGCTTCATCCTTTTCCACTGACCCAGAGTCTGAATGGTTGAGTCTGGTAAACCAGCAGAAGCAGTTGTGGTAGCAGCTCCAATGCGGAAACTGTGACCTGCATAATTATTAGCTGGAAGGTTAGCCATAGTCAGGGCTGCCTGGACATTGTCCACAAACTTGTTCTTGGTTAGTGGTAAACCCGACTGCCACTAGAACAATGATCCTGGGGAAGATCCTCGCATCTGCAAATATCGAAGAAGAGCTGACACTGGTAAGAGGTCAGAACCCATCAAGCTTGATCTTTCTTGGATTGCTTAATGGTTAGTGAGATCATGAAGGTATTGGCACTGTGTCAACTGCTAAGTCACTCATTGAAGATGGGACTCAGGATTGTAGCTGTCTTCAGAAGGCACTGTGATCTCCCCAGAATGACAGAAACCAAAGAAAGCAGTACATCAGGTTGTCGTGAGATGGTTGTGACAGGTTAAGCCATATTGATCTGAGGTGTCTTAGAATAGAGGGGTTACGGGCAAACGACTGTGTGACACTCTCCCTTTCCTGGCTTGATCCATTTGGACACCTTTCAAAACCTGACGAAGGCGAAGTAGTTGATCCATTGATAAGCTGGAGAAGCCATGGAAGATTTGTAGCTGACAGACTCCAGACAGGTATGTACGGATTTAAGAGTGAACTATGCCTTCCTGACCCAGGCATGTTACAAAGTAGCACAGGATATCTTCCGACAATGGAAGAGGGGAGATATTAAAACTTTCACAGAAAGCAAAATAACGTGATTGGCTAGCCTAGTATGTCTTGTGAGTAGAAGCAGCTAGAGCTGCTGCAAAATATCCCTGTATCCAGACAGTAGATGTCCAGGTGATGTTGCACATTAGGAGATCTACCAGTGACTGAGGTATTCTGGAAAGGTTGAAGAAGCGTGAGGAACCTGTGATTTGAAGAGAAAATATGATTTCTAGATAAGGCATCTACAATTGTATTATTGCTCCCTGACATGTGGATAGAAGTGAACCAAAAATCAAAGTGGGATGCCAAGAAAATTAAGACTCTGACAAGGTGCATAAGGTGAGGTTCAGTGCTATAGGTGCTCTGAAGCACATGTACCACTGCCTGGTTGTCCACACAGAACTGCACCACTTGGCCCTGCCACTGGCGCCCGTAAAGGACTGCAGCAATAACCACTGGGATAAGCTCTTTTACGGCTATAGAAAGCACCCTGGCAATCATGGGGCATTCCATACTAAACCAGTGAGGGCACCACACCCCCATGAACTAGTGCTGAGTAATATGATAATATTTTAGTTAAACCGTGGTATCTGCTTTTGATACCGTCCAATTTTTTAACTACCGCAAATATCGTGAATTCAAAAGCACAAGTCTTTTAGTAGCTAAAATAACATCCTGTGTGAAGAAGTCTACTACAGCACATATGAATGGATATGTACTGCAGTAAATATATTGCAATTGGCTTTCAACACAATTCTGTCATTAACTGAAATTTTTAGTGTTATTTCTATGTCTAAATCTAGTACCGCAGGTCTAAAATAGCATCAAACTAAGGTATGCCAATAATTTAGTCATACCGCAATATCAAGTTGACAATACCGTACTGTCTATGAAATATCAAAACCGCTCAGCACTACCATGAACCTGATGCATCAAAGACTACGAATTTGTTAGGAATAACAGAGGCCGAGTTCCAAATTAGTGAGAGATCATTCCAGTGTCCCCCACTCTGGCTGCCACGCTAAGGCGTACTCGATTGTGTGGAGCTGTGCCCACTGATTGGAGGGCATAGAGTCTCCGAAGGAATGCTTTCCCTGGGCGAACCACTTCTGTTGCATGCTGAAGTAACCCAGCTAGACTTTGAAGATTCTTCTTGGTGAGGTGATCTTCAAAAGGGGCCTGGTAAACCTCAATATGTAGTCTTGCCAGTTTTTTTTCCTGGCAGGAAGGCTTGACAGGACACCGTGTCAGCCTACCCAAGAAGGTAAGACATGTAGAAGGACCCTCTAAGTTTGACATTTCTAAAGGTACTCCATTTAATTCCTTTCTGTGTAAGGATCCACTGTAATGTATCAGCTACCATATAGTAAAAAACTTTGGTGGTAAAAAACGAATTTGGCAAATAGCGTTCAATTCGCTGAAGTTTTTTTCACCAATTATTTCAAGTTAGATGATCACATGAGCACAATGAGTAACTAGAACTTGAGATGAAGGTCAGCTCGTACCACCACACAATAAAGATCAAGCTGACTTGGAGATCTTCCTAGGAATGTGTCCCACTGTCGTAAGCACTGCTTGGGATAGCATTTCCAATCGGCTTCCCGTTCGCACGTCAGCTAGTTCATCGTCTCGTGATGGATTTGACCAAATACTTTGATATACATGATAACCTCTGCTACTGGAGTTCACTGAAAAATTAAATACGGTCGCTCTCGGCATCGCAGGAGATAGCAAAGCACGCCTTTGCCACCACGTTGCCGGTTAGATCAGTAGCTACAATAGTACTGCTACAACAACAACAACACTTGCTACCTATACACTTGCTGCACTACTTAACTGATGAGTTGACACCTTGTCGTTATCTTTACATACCGTACAGTAAAAACTTTGGTGGTAAAAACTTTGGCGAATATTATTTCAATCACCAAAGTTTTTTCTGCCAATTTTTTCAACAGAGGGGTTTCGTCACACTTTTTTACCGCCAAAGGTTTTTACTATACGGTACTGCTGAAAATATCTTTGGAGCTGATTGTAGTCCAAATGGGAGTGTCCGATCAATATACACACTTCCTTGCCACTGCATTCCCAGCAAATGACGATCATGAGGATGAATTGGAACCATTCGGGGTGCCTCTTTTATGTCTGCTTTGACCAGGAAAGAACCTTTCCTGCCTAAAGAATGAGGGTTCCTAGATGGTCAGTGGTTGGATACTTTATAGATGACAGCTCTGTAGATAACACTGTTATCATCAGGGGCAGACAAAGTTATGGAATTTATGAAACTAGTCTCTCAGTTTGTTTGGCTTGTGTTTCTTGGGGATTGCTCCAATGGGACTGATATGAATCCCAGCTATGTTGGAGCAAGAAGATAGCAACTGCATTCTGCCCAAGGAAACTTCCCTCTGTAGGTATTCAGAGATAACTAAAGGGTTAGATGACTGTAAGTTTGTAAGTGACGAATCAAGAGGGAAGTGGTTTTGGAAGCCAATGTGAAATCCCTGTCTTATGCCATCCAGAACATATTTGCAAACAGCTTGTCTGGATGATTGACCAGCTCCTTGGCCCATGCTTTAAACAGCAGTGGCATCACAATTAGAGGGTCTATCACTGCCGGATGAGATGAAGACCATGGATGACAAGAGTCCAATGATAACAAGTCACCGGTATAAAAGTATCTGCCATTCAGAATCTGCCCATTCACGAACAGCTGAAGGTCTGGGTCTGTGGAGGATAAGTAACACTTGATCACACCCAGAGGTGGAATGTTAAAATTACTTATCCATACTGTAAACTAGCTATAATAATAAATAAAAATTAATAAATAAGTAAATAACAATATCAGATAATTTCACTGAAACGCAAGCAGTTGACATACACTGTACAACATTATGGGTGGAAGCATACACACCATACATAGCTGACCCACAGCTTGAATGTCATAATTTAGGTTGCCTACACAATAGATACCAAGTGTTTAGGTGCCATATATACATATGATATAATGTAATCTTCAGTTCTAGTATAGCCTGGGCCCAGAAAAGGCTGCAGCTCCACAGTCTGAAGCCCTGCGGTCATCTCCACAGAAGTGGCACTTATGCAGGTATCTGCAGGTATTAACTCCCTAAAGCATGAGCCATCAAAATTCCATTTATAGCAGCAGGCCTGCCTTTTTTTGTCATATGGTTTGGGTTTTGAAGGGAGCAACTTGTTGACCTTTGGACCAGGAACACTGCTTGATGGCCTTTGGAGGGACAGGCACCTCCCATATATTGAGAAGTTGAGTTCTCCCCATACGAGTCCCTTTGGCTGCTGCCCAGATTCTGAAGTCCCTGTCATACGGGATCCACAATGACCCACCCAGGTCCTTTGAGAGCTGAACCATCAAAAAACTGTGAGCCATAAGCCTATCATGGGTTGTGGATGGAGATGCGGCTAGAGCTGCCGAATAAACTGAAAAGGCTTGCAGCCATGATGATATGTCAACAATTGCTTTTTTCTTCTTCGGAGACTTGTCATCAACAAGTAGGATGGTCTGACCACCTTGGTGAGAGACAGAAAAGTGTCTGGCCTCTGTAGGGAGTCATAAGATAACAAGAACTCCAACTCGACAAACTTCTAGCGTTGAATCTTCTCCAATGTTTTCTGGAGAATAGGGGAGAGTCCTTCTGCAATTACCACCAAAGGCTGTCTGACCTCTGAAGTATCAGAGTTAACTGCACTCAGACCATCAACCAAGACCGGCAAGGTAACTGTGGAAGATTCACCTTCATTAGTCCTCAATGAAGGGTCCACAGGTAGTACCACTGCTGCTCCTATACAAGTACAAGCAGGTGACAGCCTGTAATTAATTACATGACTAGCATGTGTCTATAAAATAAAAGCTGTCTTGGCTAGAAGCTCAGCTGCCACTGACTGAGCTGTCAGACCAAAATAACCGAAAAGACAGTGGACACATTTAAAAGGGCCACTAAGTAATAGTGGCTGACACTGGCAGTGAGCTGCCACTCTTGAGCTCGCCCACTCTCAAGGGGGCACAAGTGCTCAGTGAAGTGCGACTCAATGGATAAGTGCATGCGGAGAGTGCGGGAGGCAACATAATTATCATCTGTGTGTACGCTATAATATTAAAAGCGTATGAAATTTACCAGGCGGTGGAGCGGACGAAGTTGACAGACCTGATGGTAAGGGGTGAAGACCAGCTGGCTGTAGAATTCCAGCTACAGCTTGTGCAATTCGTTGCACGTCTCCCTCCGGTAAAGTTGGGGGCAGTACCACTACAGGCAGAGCTACCACTACTTCAGCCGGTACTGGCGGGGCCTCAACTGCAACTGGTAGTAGGTTCTTTTTAGTGCTGGGCGATATAGATTTTTCTTATGTCATATGTCATGGCAAAATTTATTCACGATATGAATATATATCATGATATATAACAAATTTTATCTTGAATGTTTATTTTCTTTCTTTTTTTCAGATAGTTTTCAAGTATGTGCAACTACACTGTACACAAAACACAGGAATAAGATCTTTTATTAGCTAATACATCATATGCACTTATACAGCTAGTTAAATGAAAATAATATTAAAGGAAATGTTGATTTGCATACTGGCAAGTTACAATACTTAGCTAGTCTTCCAGTTCACCTACAACTTAATCTGCGATATCTTCATCATCTTGATCTATTATAATATTTAAATTAGAGATTATCGGTTTACAATAACTACATGTGCAAAGCACATGCAAGCTAGGATGGTCTGCCTCATGCAGGGAATTTTAAAAAAACAAACAGATACTTTCAAATGGCATCTGGAGGCTTGCATACACAGTCTCTTTTTAAATATCAAAATAGTTTAGACCGAGCAATGTTATATATTCTACTGACTGTTCTATTAGAGTATCGCACTGACTGCTCTATTAGAGTATTTCTATCTTTTTACAAATTCAAGTAGCTGAAAATTAGCGCTTGTTAATCACAGTGGCTCTTTGAACTACTACTCTTCTCACTGGTCTACTGCTTCCTACACGTCCCACCGCTGCACACAGATCTAATAAGATAGTGCCTTCAAAATATGCAACAGTATGCCACACCCTTGACGCAGGCGAGACGTGCAGTAGGAGTAATGGCGAAACTGGAGATGCCATCTTACGAGCTAACGTTGTACTGCTTATATCACGTGAGCTATATCGCGATATAATTTTTAGCTATTGCATCACGATATATAAAAATATGTCGTGATATGTCATATGTCGGCTATATCGCCCAGCACTAGTTCTTTTCTGTACTCCTATGCTTCACTTGGAGAGAGAGAAAAAAACCAGTGAACTCGAGCTTGGACTAAGAACTGTGAACCAGCGAACTTGAGCTTGGCTTAAAACTTGTTACTAAACGAAAGTGAGTAAGACCCGCTCAAAGTCAATTTAAATATTTATGAGGCTTTGTGATACAAAATCATCTGGGGAGTTTATTGTCCGGTTATGAGTTAGCCGTGAATAAAATATTAAGTAAGCATTCAGTTGACTAACATACAGTAATGAGTGTACAGTTGACCTTCAAGTTGTGGTTAAAATTGGATAAATATTTTACACTGTTTTTAAATATAATCTTGCACAAACTGTGGTATTTCAGCATGATTGAATAATGCAGCATTCACTTGCCATGATGATAAATTAATTACATTCTACTGATACTACCAATAAATGGAGTTATCTCTCTTGTTTTGATGCATGGAATGATCAACACACAGAGTGGTGTGTTGTGAAGCCAAAAAAGTTAGTGCACCATCCCAGTAAGTTGTTATCAACATAAAGTTGTTTTTGCTCTGTTTCCTTTTGCAGTAGACAAGGTAGGGCAGCCTGCACTAACAAATTTGAGTGAAATCACTTAACCATCCATTACCAGATATATATGCTACCAATATTTTCTTTGTTTGCACACTTCACAAATGCAATCTTGCAATAATTTTGCACACTTAAAGAGAGTCCAAAGGTCCAATTTCAGTGGCAAATGCAAAGCCTTTGCTACTCTTTTCCAAGTATTACTACACTTGCTTCATGTGTATTCCAATAAATAAGGTGATTAAATTACTTGGTGATTAAATTACAGTGCAGATGTTCCTCAGAATAAACTAAGTTTTATGGTGTTTGCAATAGTATATCAGCAAAAAGTGTCTGATTTCTGGATGGATTTCTATACTTGGTATTGACATCGGTATTGGCAGATGATTTCACTAATTGTACTGCTATTCGGAATCGGAAGTATCAGTATCGATACACCTCTAATCGAGATGCTCTAATAGTACACTCATCAACCAATCTTGAAATAAAATCACGTTTTAAGCAAAAAATATTAAATTAACAATTAATTGTGTCCTTATTCATTCTGTTAATCCTATAGGAAACAAAGATGGATAACATGTAATGCTTAATTATAAGCTGTATCCTTTGTTATAAATATACATTTGCAAATTAAACCTTTGCGTCTCATAATCCATCAGACGTCCAAGTCATTTGTGGCTTTTCTACTCTGAAAAAATGGTTATTGTGATTGGTGAAACATTTCCTTTTACAATAACACTATTTTCATGTCTCATATTTTGTAGCATGTACTCTATTCTATTCATCTATATGTAAAACCTTTAAGCTCAGCCATACAAGTGTTTGTCTTTGTTCAGTGTGCTTCAATACTCTGTTGAGGCCTCAGACATGAACACCAGCTGCTTTGACAACCTTGAGAGGAGTCCTGATATACTCCTTGGTATACAATGTTTCTCCCTAATCATCAAGTATGGAAATGGAGCATACTGCTGACTCAGTGAGACCTAAGCATGGTTTGGCACCCTTACGAAGGGGTCAGCTTTATTGCAACCCAAATGATGATAAATGTGATCCTGCTGCAATGTCTCCATGTACAGAGCTGTTATATGCGCCCCTGTTTGGTATGGTCATTTCCTTAGAGGTGCATGCTACCCACAGTCTGGTATTCATTGGGGGGAAACCTACTGAATGAATCTGGCCTATGGCTTCTGAAGCAATAAAAGGCATATTGCTCTGTATGTGTTAGATTGCCCTCATTTTGTGCATTGCTCCAAATGGGCTCTGTGGTAGACATCTTGTTGGCTGCAAGCTGCTTGTAAATTTCCAAAAGAGGAAAAGCATGAAATGTATGTCTTTTATGGAGATGTGTGAAAACCATGAAAGTGCAAGGTGGGAAGTGGAAAGAGATGTTAGGTTTGTTTGAGTGTCAAAAATTGTATCACCATTGTTGATCAGCACTATAGCATCTTTGGATTGCAGCTGCTAAACAACTTTGATGAATTACTGCCTGAATAGGATGACAAGTTGTTACCGCATTAGCCATCATCAATCACTGGGCAGGATTTGGATAGTAATTCAGACCAGATCCGACACAGTTGAGGAGTGTGGTGAAACCTATATTTTACTATTGATTGGTTTTGTGTTATTACAAAGAGTTTTTGCAAGAACAAAAGAGATGTTGGTATGATGCAAGTCCTCTTGTATACATACTCTGGTTCAACCGGAAGATCGGCTTTACCGTTACCTTTTGTACGTTTGAGGTGTGTGTTTTTCAAGCATTACAGTAATCTAATTGAACAGTCAATGCTCTAATAGAGCAGTCACATAACTCGATTTGATTTGCTCCCATGTTCTTTTCTTTTCTTCCTCTATTCACCAGAATAATCTGTTTTATAATCTTACTAGGTGGACACAAAAAGTGAAGATGTTGTGTTTGATATATCTGGAGTTTCAACAGTTTCTAATAGCTCACGTGATGCGTAATAATTTTCTCTGTGTGCATTCAATGCAGGTACATAGCTATAGTGACATTACATCTTGACATTCCATTGATGATATATATGTATGTTTGCATGTTTCACGAAGTCATCCACAAGATGTCTGTACAAAGTATGCATACGCTTATACATCATGTATATATAGATATCGTGCAGCTTCTTTGGCATTGTTAGATGTACCTTTTCATATGTATCTGTGATTTATGGCCATTAGTGGTTCTTGGTTTCTCTATTCTGTCTTACACCACCTGCACCCTGCATGTGTAAGTGTAACTTTTTCTTCTTTTTTTCATTATCCAGCCCTAATGGCACTCCCTTCCACCCTCACGTCTCTAGCTAGAAGTAAAACATACTGAAAACAAAACAGCTAACCTAAAGAGCCTATGTAGGCCCACATGGATTGCCAGTATGCACACAACCTCTGTAACTGATGCTTGTTATACAGCACCAGCTGAATTGTTTCAGTCAACATTTTATGAAAATTTTGGTTTTGTATGAACCCTTTAGTGAACTAAATGTATGATCTGGCTACACTTCTCAGTTTCCACTTCATTCAGTGACTCTCCACATTTGTTTTCCATTCCAATTCTCTGTAATTCTGTAGCTAATTAGCTCTAGTCACTGTTAGGAGATTTTGGGTGTGATATATATATATCTTAATGTACATTTACAAGAGAGTCTACGTACCTGAAAGGAGAGAATATTGTTGAAGAGTTTGCTATTTTGATTGCATGCATATTCTTTTCTGACTCAGACCATTTTATGCTTTAGTGTACCATTCTTAGGTGGTGTAACTGCACGATCTGACCAAACAACTGGTCTGGTTGGATTTGATAGATACAATAGTTGTGTTAGTACTTTTTCCTGCACAGTATAGTATATCATTGCTAGACCACTATACCACATTTAGCTATATTACAACGTCATATATATCTACTTGCAGGCCTCATCTTTGTAATCTGCCATTAGTACTGATTCTGGGACTGGCCACTTCAGCTGCTACTTCACTTCACCGCACACTCGCTATGTCCTCTTTATCTGCCCTCAATATAGAACACTTTAAGGTGCAGCCATCAGCCACTATGTTGGATGCTGTGATCAGCAAGGTGTGCTGGTGTTGTCAAGTAGCACAGCTTCATGTCCCTCTGTAGGTACTGATAAACTCTCCATTACGATTTAGGCTAAAGGATAAGGCACTGCATTACTTAATTGATCACTTTCTCTACCTCAATTTTTCCATCACTGAAGTTAAGAAGGGTCTGCAGGTAAGTGTAAACTAGTCTGTATTAACTAACTTACCACTGTGTAGTTTGCAGTGATGGAACATTTCATGTGGCAACCTTTGAGTTTCTTGTGTGACGTCAACTGCTCCTTATCACAAATGGTTAGTACAATGAGTCATGTTCAGTTTGAAATGGTGAGATCAGTACCCTCCTTTCAAAGGTAACTATGACTACCATTGTACGTACATTGTGAGTATTTAAACTAGGTACGTGGAGTCTCTTCATGATCCTGTTAAACAACTTGATCTTCTTAAGGATGATTTTAAGTTAAAAGTTAGTAGCAGTAACCAATAGCCTCTCACAGTAGCTACATGTTCACATTTGCAGTCAGTTGTAGTGAGCTCCTTAACTGACATAATCCACTACCATCAGCACTTGACTGTTATGCTGCGTTGCCTTCACATATTGACACATAAGCTACCAGGTGCACCATTAGGTTGTCAGGTTAGCATTTCTCTTGTTGAATACTGTCTGATATTGTGTGTGACTTTAGATTTATGAATTTTACTACCAAAGTCTGTTGGGCAACATCACCGAAAGTGATCACTTTGACTCGGCATGGAAATTTGTGAAGTAAGTCATATTCACAATCACGTTCACTGATTGCTGTTGTGTTAGGCTGTTAGCAAGACAGCAACTGGAGGAAGGTGTCAATGAATGTATAAAACTGTTGAAGCAAACTTCAAAGTTAGTGTAGCTACTGGAGTTATAGTAGACTCCCCGCTTAGCATTTATGATATACTGGTGTTTGAATATTTTGTACGTATACACTTAGCCATGTTTATGAGAATAAAATTACAAAACATGACCACTAGCTAGCTAGTATAGATGTACCATTTTGACCTAGTACTTCATCATGTTTTGTTGTAGTCCACGGTTAACGGAAATAGCTAAAACATTAGAAGATTTCATTCAAGAGTTGGCATCAATTTCTTTTATCACAGATAATGGTACAGTCAGATTACCTGTTTATCTTGTGTTGTTAAGTGTCTGTGTGTAGATAAACAAATTGTGCATAGATCTAATAAAGGACCAAAAAAGGTAATGAAGTAATTTATGGAACAATAATAGTTACATCATATTACTCTCTAGAAAACTCACCCAACGGTATTTGAAGACATTAGGAGAAGGCTTGTAGATTATTTGCTGGATGTGTTTCAGTTAGTCAACTATAATCATGACATAATAAATGGTGTGAATTTTATAGGAAACATTTACGTCACATTGGTACATTCCCACTACATGAAATATTTTACTTTAACCAGTCATCATGGCTAAGAAGGGTAAGATTTATCAAATTTAATTTTCAAGTAGCAATTTAGTGGTACAAGGGAACCACCTGTAGGCCATGGCCTTAATAGGCAGGTGGCTGCTTTTTACAGGTGGAATACTGTACAAATTTCTCACTCGGATAATTTTAATTTGGTCTTTAAAATGGATGGGTGGCTGCTAAAGAAGACAAGTTCCACTATCTGTGGCTATAAATATTGTCATACTTGTGTAGCATCTCAACCCAGTGATCAGCAGTACCATACACAGAACTCTCTCTAACCCTTCAATATATCTACCAGTAAGTTAGCAGCAGCAGCAGCAGCACATTAAGTGGTATGTCTAGCATGCGTATAGTCTGCAGGTGATGTTAATAGTGAGGAGAGCAGCATTGACCGTAACATGCCCGATGTGTCCATAGTGTACTTACTGCACTTGGAATGTACAGGCAAACTGATTAACACTCATGACTGGATGAAGGTTATTGTCTAACGTTAAGTGCAATTCTTATATATTTCTTGTAGGCATTTATCTCTGTCATGTCTTCTGATAGTAGTGAAATGGATGATGAGTCACTACAGTATCCTTACTATTCTACATTCTCCTCTCCTTTGCTGTGACTGACCTTGACAAGTTGCAGTGAACGGTTTTACTCTGCAGTGGCACAGCTTCAATTCATGGGGTTTGTTAGACCAGCCAGAAGGAAGAAAGACCACATGCAAAGACTCACCTGGTATAACTGATCACTGGAGAACTTCATTGTGTTTATGTTTTGTTTATGTAATGACTTAATAAACTTTATTCTATGCATGTGATGTTTGTTTAATTAGGCAACCCACGTGCTTTCATTGTTTGTTTGTGGTATTTAAAGAGGTGTCTTTCCAGCCAATGATATCATAATAAATGTTGTTTATCCTTGTCAGTATAGCTGGGGCCCTACCCACCATAAAACCTCCACTGTAGTTTCAAATTGGTATTATACAGTAACTGTTGAGGAGAGTGTAGTGTGTTCAGGATGTCTGGTTATCAGGCTTTTATGAAACATCAAATTCCTGCTATAAGACTATCAAGAGTTAACAATAGTAGGCCATCACAACAGGCAGTCAGCAAGGAAGCTGCCAAGAAATCTACTAAACCTAGTGAGAAACATGTAGCCAGGCAAGAAGAGAATAGTGACATACCCTCTGTGGTAAAAAAAACTGAAGCTTGATCTTGATAAGCCATTGAGACATGCTTTAGAACAAGTGTTTAATCATCAAGGTACAGTGGTGCTGACATTTCAAGGTTCATCATATGATCAGGTTGTGTAAAATGAGCTGTTGTACTTCTATTATGCTTGTACCAATCAACAGGTATCAGAATATGCTGATAATATCAAATCTCATTTTAAACCACCAAGATTAACTAGACTGATGAAATCCCATTTCACTGATTGTACAGTATGTTTTCTGTTTTTTTAAAGTAACCATTAATGTGTTATAACAGCTAGACACAACTGACTCAGTTGAGGAAATCAAAGTAGAGGTTGTGGAGGAGCTGATTTCAAACATTCCATCTTATGTACGTTGATCATTTGTTGGATGTGTGTAAGTCTTAGTCTACTCAATAGAAAAGAAAACTTAAAGAAGAATTTGGAAAATGTTGTTTGATTCCTAAAATTACTGTGGTCTCTCTGAAGACAACACTACCACCCACCTCGTATGTAGTAGGTGCAGTTACTGGTGGTGGACAGCAGGTTCTAACAATTGACACACAAGGTAGACCAGTGTTTTTCAAGGATTATAATCCAGCTGTTCCTCTTGATGGTAAGAATATTATGTAATAATATCACTAAGATTTGGGTTTTCCAGCCACCAAAGAAACCTGGCACTACACTAGTGTATTGATCAAGTCTACAAGTGGTCCCAAAGTTTCTAAGAAAATTAATTTTTCAAACTATAGGTGATTTTATAGTTGCCACTGTATGTGTGTAGTGTGTTTGTACGTTGTTACGTGTGTGTGTGTGTGTGTGTGTGTGTGTGTGTGTGTGTGTGTGTGTGTGTGTGTGTGTGTGTGTGTGTGTGTGTGTGTGTGTGTGTGTGTGTGTGTGTGTGTGTGCATGCACGCATGTTTGTGTGTGCGCATACCTCTAAAGTCCTGTAGGTCAAAACAATTTCTCTCCCTTGATAAAGTTCCATTGTCAACATTCCTGATACAACTGTAGATACTACAATACATGCTCATCAACAAAAATTATTACTAATCTGGTAGCATTATTACAGCAGAAAATTTGTGTAATCTTTTCATCATTCCATTTCAGACACTTCCGTATTTCTTAAAGTGGAATATCAACCCTCTGGATCTTCACCAATGAAAATCATTTGGATCAATTTGAATACACTTCTGCCAATTAGATATATAGAAAGTGAAAACCAATTTTTTGCAGACCTTCCAGAGACATCATTAC
Organism: Dysidea avara; assembly: GCF_963678975.1. Taxonomy (NCBI): domain Eukaryota; kingdom Metazoa; phylum Porifera; class Demospongiae; order Dictyoceratida; family Dysideidae; genus Dysidea; species Dysidea avara. The sequence goes on along the minus strand of NC_089278.1, from coordinate 6,686,971 downwards.
AACCAGCAACACCAATCACTGGTGGTGGTGATGATCCACCAACTGATAAACCATCAGGTCAGACATCAACTGATGACCCTGATGATGGAGTAAGTTGATGTGTTTTAAAATTAAGTTTGTTAAAATAAAATTGTGCAGAACATTCCACATGCACTATCAGATCCATTCTACTACATTCCAAAGATCATTGACAAGGATGATTTTAATTATCATGTACATGGAGATGAGGAGGAGGCAATAATATATCCTGTACTAGGTGGCTCACCCGATAAGAGGATTAGCAAGGGAGATGGTAACAAACCTCCTGCCATACTTGCTACTTCTGATCTGAAGTTTCATATAATCACTTATCCTATTGGTGGTGACGTCAACAATTAGTGATGATGGAAGTCCAACACAAGAACTAGTTGTTTTAAAATACTTTCACACATTTTGCTAGTGTATATTGTACGTATGTGTTTATAACCACTACATGCATGTGATCTCATTGATTGTTGGTCCTCCCTCCCCTCAGGTAGTAGTGATGGTCACTGTTTAGCCTACTTCACTGCTTGTAACTTTGTGATCGGTTATTTATATAGTATATGTAATGGCTAATATAGACTTTAACTAAGTTGTGCATGTGTTTAATTGGGCGTGTTTTTTCATTGTTTGTTTGTGGTATTTAAAGAGACGTCTTTCTAGCCAATGATATCATAATAAATATTGTTTATCCTTATTAGTATAGCTGGGCCTTGCTCACTATAAAACCTTCACTGTAGTTTTGTTCATTCTTTGTCTAACTGTTGAGGAGAGTAGTGTTCAGGATGTCTGGTTATCAGGCTTGTATGAGACATGAAATTCCTGCTATAAGACTATCATGTCAACAGGCAGTGAGTAATAAGAGTGTAGCCTGACAAGAAGAGGATGGTGATGATGTGCCGGCCCTGTGGCAGAAAAACTGAAGCTTGATCTTGGTAAGCCATTGAGACATGCTTTAGAGCAAGTGTTTAATCATCAAGGTACAGTGGTGCTGACATTTCAAGGTTCATCATACGATCAGGTTGTGTAAAATGAGCTGTTGTACTTCTATTATGCTTGTACCAATCAGAATATGCTGAAAATTATCAGATCTCATTTTTAAAGCTACAAACCACCAAGGGAATGCCCTATATGTTTTTAAATTGTATATAAATATGTATATCAATCATATCATCATGCAGTACAGAAGTACTGTATAGTACGTATCATGGAGGTCCCCCTCCCCCCCCCCCCCCCCCCCAAAAAAAAACAGCCTCAGTTTTCCTTAAAACAGATCAGTATTCCAGGAAGGATGGTTGTCTGGAGAACACCATTTTTTTTCCTTTAATGTGGTGTGCATTGGTTCACCAGTCATTGTAAACAATCAAGTATAAGGAATTGAAAATTTTATATTTGGGTACAAAAAGTAAGGAAACATGGGAGGTCATCTACACTTATATTTAGCTATTGATCCCTACTCCAGTCATGGTGAAGTAATAATTAAATGTCTACTAGTATAGCTGCAGGCGTAGATAAACCCCCTTGTTTCTTTGCTTTTTATTTCTATGATCAGTACAGCTATGCTCAAATATAAAATTTCTATATTTTTCCTATGTTGATGTTAACTCTATTGAGGAAATCAAGGTGGAAGTTGTAGAGGCACTGATTTCAAATATTCCATCTTTCTGATGTTTATATTGTTGGATGTGTACATACATGTTTTAGTTATTTTACATATAGTGGACAAAAACAGAACATGATGATTTTGATCAGTGGAAAAAAGAAATTAATGAAGAATTTGCAAAAGCTCAATTGAGGTCTCCCTTGATTCATGAGGTCTATCTGACGACAACACTCACAAGTACAGGTCCGGGAAATCAAATTCCCTGTATTGGTAGCCAGCAGATTCTGACAGTTGACATACAAGGTGGACCAGTGTTTTTCAAGGATTATGATCCATCTGTTCCTCTTGATAGTAAGAATATTACGTAAAAAATAATATTACTAATGTTTGGGTTTTCTAGCCAACAAAGAAACCTGGCACTACAGTAGTGTGATGGTTATCTATAGTCACTAACTGTTATTTTTCAGAGTCAAACTATGGACCCCTAAGGTCCTGTAGGCAAAGTAGCTAAATCAAAATGGCTTTGCCTTTTTTCCTTTAATAAAGTTCTGTTGCCTGGTACAACAGACAATACATACTCTTATTACTATACTAGCAGTAGTAGTAGTAGTAGTGGTAGTGATAGGAGAGCAACTTGTGTAAACCATTCATTGTTTCATTACAGAAGCTTCCTTGTTTCTTAAAGTGGAATATCAACCCTCCTCCGAATCTTCACCACTGAAAATCATTTGGATCAATTAGATATATAGAAAGTGAAAACCAATTTTATATGCAGACCTTCCAGAGACATTACAACCAGCAATACCAATCACTGGTGGTGGTGGTGATCCACCAACTGATGATGACTCTAAACCATCAGCTCAGACATCAATTGACGACCCTAATCATAAAGTAAGTTAACGTGTTTTTTTTTAAGTTTAAAATGAAAATGTGTGCAGAATCCATTCTGGTACATTCCGAAAATCATTGATAAGGATGATTTTAATTATCATGTAAATGGAGAGGAGCGTGAGACAATAATATACTCTGTACTAGGTGGTTCAACTGATAAAAGGATTAGCAAGGGAGATGGTGACAAACCTCCTGCCATATTTCATACTTCTGATCTGAAGTTTGACATAAACAATCATGATGACACAAACATTTAAAGATCAAACAAAAAAAATCTGAAGCTCAAACATATAAACTGGTAGTTTTTGTGACACTTTTACACACTTTGCTAGTACCTGTGTAGCTATTGTAAACAATATTATAAAAACTTGTGTGTGTTTACAACCACTACATGAGGTCTCATTGATGGTTCTCCCCTGGATCCTCCACTGACAGCAGGTAGTAGTGATGTGGTCACTGTTATGTCTGCTTCTCTGCTTGTAACTGTCTGATCAATTGTCTAGCTTGACTTAATTCCTCATCCAATGAAGATACCTGATGATGTCATCATTAATAATATAGCTAAGACTTATGATTGGACAAATAATTAACACACCATTGGTATTATGGTGTGTGTGTGTGTATGTGTGTGTGTGTGTGTATGTGTGTGTGTGTGTGTGTGTGTGTGTGTGTGTGTGAGTGAGTGAAATGAGTGAGAGAGAGAGAGAGAGAGGTGATCCCTCTTCCTCAACTCACCTGCTGGGACAAGTCCAGTATTAGCTGCATGTGCTGGTCTCGTAATGGCTGCTCATGATCTGTGCTGTGTTGTGTCCTACTGGAGGAGGCACTGGCATGTCGTGATAAACTATCATTCTCGTCTTGAAGTTTCCTCACTCTTTCTAGAGGAGACAAGGTAAATTAATGATTTGTATAAAGTAGTTATCACCCAGTAGTGAAGTATTCTCTTCAGATAGTTTAACATTTTGATCCTTTAGTGCAAATACTGCCAGCGCTGATTCGGTTCTTGATTCAGCTGAGGATGCTCGGAGTTTTTTAAGTTTCTGTTTATGTCTCTGTTGCTAAGTGTAACCATGGTGAACCACAAAATAAGAAGTAGTTGTTACTCACCATGACAACCATGTCATTTTGCAACTTTATCACATCATCTTGCAACTTTTTCACAACCTGAAATGTTTAGTGACATTATCATGATCACCATTAGTGTTAAACATGCCGAATGTGTGCATGCATGTGCAGTGGCAAATTTTGAAAGGGAGATTTCTGAGATTGTAATGTTTTTGCTAGGGAATAGAGTTTGGGGTACAGGCTTGACTGCTCTATTAGAGTATATCAATTGTGTTATGGAAAGGTAAAGTTTTTCTGAGGAATATTAAGTAGTACCTAGGGGGATAAACCACAGCAACAGTATAGCTATACTGAGCTAGCTACTGCTACTGAGCTAAACATAATAAGAGGTTTCAACTGAAACCACAAAAACCCATCTAGATCTGTCACTGGTGTTTGTAGTATGCACATGTGTAAGCACACTAAAATCAATGCAGTAGTTATTAGACCATGCTAAAAAATCCTCTTCATAAATAATTCCCTGTCTGCATTTTAAACTCTGAACAATGCTGTTCAGCTTGTAGAGATACATATAGTGCCATACACCTCGGAAGTTGGGAACAACTGTTCTAGGTGTCTTGGTTTACCAGATACCTGATGGTCCTGCCTGTAGCTTAGCAAGGTGTGCTACATTAACAAGTACAAATCCCAACCTGTCTTATGTGCAAAACAGCATGATAAGAAATCAGCTGCTCCTTGACTGAGACAAGGTACATCAGCAGTTTACCAGTGCACCAAGAGTGTTTGAGAAGTGTGGCTATACCATTTTGTCCTCAAAAGCTGAACTTGTTATTGTACATACTGTTTTAACTCTCAAAAATAGCCCTACAGTACATTGTCATTTATGCCATTACTGTGTGGTTTACCTGTTCCTGAGCTCCACTGTGTGTGCTTGTCTGCTGAATGTTCTTCAGTTGATCAAACAGAGCATCTCTCTCTGCAGTCATCAACTGTAACTAAACATCAACAAAATAACAAATAAAAAACTACATGTGCTCTTGACAATTTTTTAGTTTTATAAGGCCACTATTGATGTTTCAGATCACCTATTCCAATGTGGGTGGGCAGCTCATTATTCATCACAACTTGACAACATGTACCTGACTGTTTTATTAGAGTTTGTTGAATGCTCTATTAGAGTATTTTAATCACTATCCTGGGGTTTAGGAAACCCCATCTGAAATTATAACTTGTAGGCTTGCAGCAGAAACACCGTATTATCATAGTTTGGCAGTACAAACACTCAGAACAAATGTGAACAGGTGTAATAGGAAACTCAAAAGTGGATAAATTTTTTTTTGAAGATTGATATACTCTAATAGAACAGTCAGATGTATTCTAACAAGAGTGTTTCTCTCCATTATTATTATTATTACTCAGCTTGAATGGTCATGCAGCTAAATTGATAGGACTATTGTCAGGCATAAACATTAAGTCTAAGTCCTTGAAATTAGGTTAGGTAAACATTTTAGTGTACATAATCTGTTAACAGCTGGGGGTGTGTACCCCTGCTTGTACAACTCGCCTGGAAAAATCCTGGATACTCCTCTGAAAGCCCAGGTCTTCAGTCCATCTAGCCTGCCTCCTAACTAGTTAGTTCATTATTTCCATAAAACACAGTGATATTGAAACAAAGGTGGAAGCTTGCATGGTGCCATAAATAATGACTAAAATTTAAGTGGTGATCGAGATATAGCAATGAGTCTGAAACATAAAATTATGAATAAGCAAGATAAGAAGCCACCAGTTCGGACTGCTGCATGGTTAAAGTGTCTGGCATACACGTAAACAAACAAAAATAATTAGTGTACTTTACACATATTTCTAAATACGAATGAAATTTATTATAAATATCTAAGAAGCAGCGGGAGGCATAAACACCACCAAGCACGTACCTTATCATTTGCTTCTGATGCCCGACTTTCTGCCTCCCTCGCCTTTTCCTGGCTCACAGCAAGACGTTCAAACAACTCTTCTTGTGTTACTGCAGTGATAGGGCTCGAGTCTTCTTCCTGTTCCCATGCCCTGTTGTTCACGGAGGGTACTTTACTAGTTTCAGGTTGTTCCTTGATTACTCGCACAGTACTCTTCTTGGATGGAGCGCTACCCATCACATGTGTTTACTTGCGTTACCGTGGTTATTAAGTCACGTGATGTACATTACTCATGTGGTTTGGTCATAGACTATGGTATGGTTTTCCCGGTATGGTACAGTGAATAAAATTCAGAATGGCTCTCTTCCTGACTCTCATTACAGTATTTTGTGCGACTTTTGCTACCGGTAGCGACTTGAAAACATCATACGAATTTTGGGATGAAGTGAGCTAGCCTTACAATTACAAATATGAAGGCTGCTATCATCCCTACGTGTGTGTCGATTATACAGTGTTTAATTAATAATCCAGGTCGTATCTCATCACATCAGTCCAGGTCATCTGGAGGGGATTAGTGTGAATGTTGTTGATTATGAGTCCATCAGGTAACCACTGAGTAGTAGCTAGTGATGGAAACCAACTTCATCTTTCACTGCTGTAGGAGTGATGAAAATTTCTACAAATATTTGATTGTTATCAGAGATGTTGACACTAAAAACTTCACCCGTAGTGAACTATATGCTTTCTTCATGAACGTCTACAATGCTTTTGCAATTAAAATGATCCTAGACCATTCTTGTGACAAGTATGTCAGTCTATATATATATATATATATATATATATATATCTACACTTGTGCCATACACTATGCAACACTGGATAATAGGGTACTGCATGGTTGTCCTTGATAAACAACTGATCTGTACATGTTGACTGAGTATCAAATGTTAGTTCTTAGTAATGAACATTTTGCTATCTTTTTATTCAGATGGTTATATCATAGTTGTATCACTAAGTCCTACTGTAGATATTGTGTTTATTTTATCAGAAGCTGTTACAATCTCCTAAAAGTCATGAATTTATTCAAATTGTATCAGTGCCTTATACTACCCATTGATAATATACGAGTATGCACTGTACCTCTTAACTTACGCTTGTAATGAGTGATTCCAGAGAAAGAGAAAACAACAGTAGTTTCAAAATGAAGGAAGCATACACTTTTTGTATCTTGGCCAAGTGTTGAGTTTGACTGGGTGTGCAGTGATGAGTTGGATGAATTTTAAGAGTGACTGTTCAATTAGAATGTGTGTTCTATTAGCTCATAAACTGCTTGATTTTGTGTATTACAAATACCTACATTAGTTTGGATTAGTGCATAAACGAATGTCAATTTTATGCTTCAAAAGTTTGAATGCAACATTCGAAGCTTTGATGAATATTGCAGGTGTATGTAGCTATAGCTACAGATACATATTATGCAATTGGCATAACTTTGAATGTATTGTAGTTTATAATCATTAACAGTTGTCGTTTTGGCTCCCTTTGAAAATGGAATTTCTCGCATTAACACTATTACTCGTCTGTTTAACAAGACTGATATAGCAGCTGGAGAAAATGCAAAACAAGATGTAGCTGCATGCTGCTAAAAGACCTTACAGTAGTACATGACTGCCATGGCAAAAATTGTGACTGCCATGGCAAAAATTGTTAATTGTGTAATGAGCAGTTGGATTCTTGCAGTCTTCTGTTTGCTAATATATGCAGGTTGCACGTGTGCAAAATTCGAACTTCACCTATGTCATTCGAATAATGTATCCTTTGAACCATTGAACTAATGCAGTACATTCATTTTATGCACTAGTTTGGATGATTGATTCTTCACTGTATATTCTGACATAATGTTCAGTTAGTGTGTACTGTATTATTATAATTATTATTATTATCTAACACTTCTTGCATGCATTGTTTTAGTACAGTGACACTTGTCTAATCAGATCATTGTAGTCACCCTTTTGTAGCTGTACACCCATCAAGAGCATCAGAGACATCAGCTCCTTATTGAGTCCTGTTTGGACGAAAACTGCTGGATATGCAGCTGGAAAGAGTTGGAGTTTGGATGAAGTAGAAAACTACTTAAGGAATCCAAAACCATTTCAGTATGTAGACCTAATTTGCATCAACCCTTTCTAATGCTCTGTATCTTACAAGGGAGGACCCTCGTCTTCATGCATGTATAGTGTGTGCCTCAATATCATGTCCAAATGTGTTGATGGGTGCATTTGAACCAAGTACGGTTGATGAGCAGATGACAAGTCAAATGGAGACATTTCTAAAGAACACCAAGAAAGGTTGGTATATATAGCTTAACCAACATATTACTTTGTTGCTAAAATTGCACCTATTAGGATTGGCCATGGATAAGAGCTCAAAGACAGTTCACTTGTCCTCAATCTTCAACTGGTTTAGTGGTGACTTCATTCGTCATGCTGGAAGTGTCAAGGATTTCATCATGCAATATGCTCCAGCTGATGTAGTCAGTTACCTAAACAACACTGATGTTGACTTTAAGTATTTTAGCTATGACTGGAACTTGAATGGTCAAGTGACATGTAATTGTACCATCTAATTAATTTCATTTAGACTTGACAATTGGAATAGCTGTTCTTACTGTACAAGTCAAATAATACACAGTACAAATTATCTAATAGCAAAAAAGTATTTAACTACTCTATATAACTACCTTTAGCAACTACTGAACTATAACTATTATAAAGCAACTAAATTACAGCTAGCTATAGCTACTAGCTAGCAACACCCAAACTCAGTGAAACACTCCAATTAAGCGTTCGTGATCATATTGTTAATTTTGTCACGTGATACTAGCCCGAGGTGTATACGAGAAATGCGTTCCCCTTGCAACTCACTGGCGATCCTAACCACGTTATTTACAGCTCTTGTGTATGCTAATGATGACTTGAAAACATCATACGAATTGTGGAACGAGGTAAGCTGTACACGCCATGCACTAGCAAGTGTTCCTAGCTTCTGTGCCTATCATAGTATGGCTGCTAGCATAGATAATATACGTATGCTGTAGCCAAGGGGTAGCTAACGTCTTGGGACTCTCGTACACTATCTGAGAAATCCAATTATAAATACACCATGTAGGGTTTTTGCGTGGGCGCTGGCTACCCCTTGGCTGTAGCTATGCTCGGCTTGGATATCCTTCCGTGAATTTGTGTAAACTGTCCAGTGCAGCAGTTTCATGAGTGGTCCAACTGGAAAGGTCATCAGTCGATCACCATACCTTGCCAATGTTAACACCTTAGCTCCCATCATGCAATGCTAAATTTGACCTCTTGGACAGACTGATTTGTTTTATAGCAAGGAGAGAGACTTCTAAGCTTCCAGCCTGAGGTTTGAGATGAACTACACCCATTTCTAATTCACAGATTCCCCTGAGGACAATGTCTGTAAGGGGAGGATGGATTGTATGAGGAGGTGAAGTATACAAGGTACAGTGAGTGAGTGAGTTCTGTGAGTGATGGAACTTGATAGCAATACCACTAGGTAACACTGTACCTTGTATCCGGAACCTCCAAAATACAGTCTTCTACCTTTAGTACTAACTGTTATACAGATTTTGAGTTGTATTTGTTAGTGTGATGAACATCTCCAGGTCGTATCTCATCACATCAGTCCAGGCCATCTGGAGGGGATTAGTGTGAATGTTGTTGATTACGAGTCCATCAGGTAACCAGTTGTAATGATGGAAACCAACTTCCATTTTTCACTGCTATAGGAGTGATGAAAATTTCTACAAATATTTGACTGTTATCAGAGATGTTGACACTAAGAACTTCACTCATAGTGAACTATATGCTTTCTTCATGAATGTCTACAACGCTTTTGCCATTAAAATGATCCTAGAATATTCTTGTCATGAGTAAGTTACCGTATAGCCTAAACATTTCGAGGGGTAAATATTTCGAGGTTGAGCAATGCTAAATATAAAATTTTAGCGGATTTGCAAACACTCCCAAAATGTATTAGACTATATGGAGGTCTAAATATTTCGAAGCTAAAATTTTCACTGATAACCCCCAAAACCGCAAAATTTTTCCCCTAAAAATATTTAGGCTACACAGTATGTCAAGTCATTTATGTCACCACAGTAATTTTATTATGTAGTTGTCACCCCATTGAGAGCATTAAAGACATTGGTTCCACCACCAAGCCAGTGTGGAAGATGACTGCCGGTTATGCCGGTGGAAGAACTTGGAGTTTAGATGATGTTGAAGATTATTTGAGGAATCCGACACCATTTAAGTGAGTCTACAAGACTCAGCGTAGTATGTACACTTTCCCCTCATTTAGAGAAGACTCTCGTCTTCATTCTTGTATTGTATGTGCCTCTATATCTTGCCCCAACGTGCGCATGACTGCGTTTGAACATAGCAAAGTTGACCAACAAATGACCAGGCAAATGCAAGAATTTCTCAATAACACAAAGAAAGGTTAGTGCCCTACATGACAAGGAAAAGAAGCTGAGCTGTTATTGGTAGGGTTGGCAGTGGACGAGAGTAATAAGGTGATTCACTTGTCCTCCATCTTTAATTGGTTCAAGGCAGACTTTGAGGCAGAATCTGGTAGCGTTAGAAACTTTATAATGCCTTATGTCCCACCACAAGCCATCACCTATCTCAACAACACCAATTTCAACTTTGAATACTTTGACTACAATTGGAACTTGAATGGCATGGTGAAGTGCAACTGTACCATGTAGTACTTCTACTTAAAGAATCGTTGTTGTTTAATTGAATTGTACAAATAGCAAAACATACTTTATTACTATGTGTTTGCAGTGGGTAGCGGCGGTCTCCTCAACAGATAAGATATGGTTCCTATGCCTACACAAATGGTTAGCCCAACTCCTACATACTTCAGCCAGTTAGGAAATGATAGGGTGGAGCGATCACCTCTTGATCTAGAGATGTCACATCATGTGATAAGCCACACATCAAAGGAACTTACGGATCTCTTGCTACAGACAACAAATGAGTGTACAGTGAGTGAAAACTATCTGGAGATTTATTGGAGGTGTGCTGCAAGGAATTGAGCACACTTTAAGTACACATACACTACACTACACTGACAGGATTCTCTATACACAAGTACACACACACAACACTACAAACACACATACAGACCTTGGCGAGCACTAATCCATGCTGTTCTATAAACTGTTCAGGTTGTATGTGATAGTTCTGCACTACTTGAGGTAGGTCACTATGTGTGGCCACAAACACACACGGCAGTTGAGTGTTGGTTAAACTTTCTAGTGAAATCTACAACACCACCAGATAAAGTGACCACCATTACACCGCTATACTCACATAGAGGTCAGCAGCAAATCTGAAGGAGTCCTGTGCAGAGTGGTTATAGATGAGGCCCACAACATCTACATGTTCCAGTGACTCATTCAATGCCTTCATGTCTGTAACTACAGGAGCCTCATAAAGCTGTAATGTACAATATGACATAAGGTACACCACTAGGTGTGACAATACAACTAGACATCAGGAGGATACAGTGTATGACACGAACGCATGACATGAGGCACACCACTAAGTATGACACAGTACAACACAAGATATACCAGTAGATATAACTTGCAAATGACATAGGTATGAAAAAGTTGTTTCAAAGTGACAAGTGATGCCGCCTTTAAAAATCAAAGAGTCATCTTACATGACAAAAATCACCTTTACAGAATAATATCAGTCCATCTAACATCAAATACAGCATAATCACCAAAACATGAATTTTTCGTCTGCCCGCCTGACCACAGTTGCAAGGGTGGAGGCCAAATGATGGCTACCATTTTATGCAACAATAAGTGGCATGTGCCTTTTGGGGTTTCGACACCTTGTCTTACCTTTTATCTTCAATCAGATTGGTCTTCGTCCTTCTTCATGCAAATGAAACCATATTGAGGCATTAATTTTCCCTATCATCAGTTTTCTTGAACAGTGTATTTAGATGCTACAAACTTATTTAAGTGTTTATGCTCAGTAGATACCTGTAACTTCATGATACCGTACAACAGGAAATATATTGACGAAATACAATTAATCAGCTTTGATGAGTTAAAATTTGACAATAAGCAAGAAATCACAATCTTTTTTTGAGACGCTTATTGATGTTTGACGAATTAAAATTTGACAAATGTAACCAATTTGTCAAATTCGTCAAAGTATTCTTTTATCAAAATTTCGTGTCGTACAGTAGGTTCAAGACCACATCTATGAACACAATCTTGGTACATTAATAACGACTGAGCACCAAGACTACACCTCCTAACAATCTACTTACTCGATCACAATGACACACTCCATTATTACTGGTATAGCTGTATTCATAATGCTACCACAGTGAAAAATATGAAATAGTGACACACCCCCTGGTAGAGGTGAAAGGCTGACTCAAATACAGCAGCCACCCTAATAGAACAGTCACAAATGTATAGCTGCTGTATGTTATAACAAAAAACCAAACTAGTACATTTAAAAAGTAGGGACCCAAGCGATAAAACTAGTGAAACAATATATGAATGATGGTATTACAGCATAGCTTGGTGGGAAATTCCCTACTTTGGCATTGAACAAAATCGTTGTTATAACATGCAATGTAGGGTAATACCATCATTCATCTCTTATTTCACTACTTTTTATCACTTGGATCCCTTTAAATTAATAATTTTTAATATACTAGTTAAATGACAATTGCAGCAAGACTCACTATTAAATGAACTTCTCTACCAGCAGAGGGTAATGCCTTGATGGTCACTATCTCCATTTCTTCTTCATCCTGTGCTGCTGGCACCTGATATCATGATCAGCAGCTTATGAATGACATGGCAGCAGAACACACTTACATTGTCCTGCTTCCCTACCAAGGCTCGTACAATTGTACTCTTGCCCGACTGACGGCTACCAAATATTTTACACTGGAAAACACTTTTCCGTTTTTCATGAGGATGAATCTCTACAAGTAGTAACAACATAATCAACTCCTGTAATGTGAACATACCTTCTATAGCTGTTGTAAGATTACCATTAACTAAACAAGGATACCCCATCATTGCCAAATACTGGAGAGTATACAGGTAGTCTAATGATGTCTGCAAGCTACAAAACAATAAATATTATATTACATCAAGAATTCTATACCACATGTACGCACGCACGCACGCACACTACACACATACATCCAGAAAGCCAGAAAACCATCCAAGGTGACCCAGCCATTCTTATCAGTCTCCACAGTGGTGCTCACACGCAGCTCATCCCAGGGGTACTTGGGGCAGACATTGTGCATGTCCTGTAGTAGCATGTGTCATATCACATGATCTCATGTGATGAAGCCTCACCTGTTGCTCGGCAGATGATAAAGCACCATCTCCATCCTGGATTATGTCCCATACACTAACTAAATACACAACAGAAATAACCTCACTTTATCATATTTTTTAAAAATATCTCTAAGGAACTTCATGCCTGAAGAACTGAGTTCAACTTCACAGTCTGTTTGAGGCTCAAACCTTTAGAGATGTCATACAATTATAACAATACTGGAAAATTCCACTGACTCACGGAGGTTGTAAATACTCTTCCTTCAATGTCAGATCATTGGAATAGCCAAATTTTCTCAACACTTTCCAGGTAGTTTCGTGTCTTCCTCGTTGGATGAAAAACTGATGTAAGAATACAAATCCTACAAGTACAGCACTAATGGTGGATGTGTTGGGTAAAGGAGAACAAGACCATACCTTCCATTGTTAAGCCACTATTTAACACTCCATCGGCGATGTTCTTTGTGACAATATTCTTCACGTCTTGCTGGGCCTGAGGTTGTAACGGAGCATTAAAACATCTAATCTGAAATTCATTGAGTTCATTATCATCTAAAATTCCATCATTATTGCTATCTGATATTCTAAATATCCTCTTCAGAGCTTCCTCACACTCTGGCTTTAGCTACATGAGATGACTGAATCACTAACAGCACAAACACAATCAATATTGTACTTTTTCTGAATTATGAGAATAGAGAGGTGCTGTAGGGTGTAGCACAGCCTTCTGTGCAAAGTAAAATAACTCTGACACGTTGAGGAGTTCTTTAGCTGAACACTAACGGTGGACAATAGTAACACTGTAATATCGGCGGGCCTGAGTGCTTCTCACTTCAATGCCTGTTTCCACTTCAGCATATTCTTCCAACAATTGAGACAGCTTCTAATAAATCAAGAAAACCAGTGATACTAATAGAGACATTTTAACCCACAATCAATACCTCTGACTGAGCATCCATATCATAAGGCAGGTCAGCCTATTGAGGTATTCATATATTTATACCCTAACTAACTATCTAACTAACTTTATTGCCAGCTAGGATGACGGGCTTTAACTGAGGACCTTCAGTACAATGTTTGATCAGGGGTAACCAATAGGTAGTGAGCTGTTAGCAACATTACATGGCGGCTGACAAGTATAGCAACCGCTAACCTTCTCCATTGCAGCCTCATCAGTCAGTGAATAAACAACACACACAACATGAGACTGTAAACAAAAAGTAATCACCCAACAATCTACATGTTGGCTACCTTAACAATCTCTTCCATCAATGCCTCTTCATTCTGTTCTTGACCTAACATAACAAGAACATTAGACATATTTACAGACAGCCAGTAGTGCAGGCACAGCACAGCGCAACCTCACAAATTCCATACATTTTTTACTTTTAATAGAGTAAAACTATTTACAATCAAAATTGTTGTGCTCCAGAATGTGGTGAGGTTCCATTGCATGTTTCATGACCCTATGACGTATGATTTCTGAATAAACCTGATGCTTGGAATTGGCATCATTATCATCAAGTGCTTTTGTCACACTCACGAGAAATGTGCATAATGCAACATTTGTACTTTTTCTAGCTCACAATATATTGGGTGGCAGGCGCTGTAATTAATTTGCACATTAGAATACATACTGATGTGTCGGGTTGAACTTTTCTTTGGGATCATGAAACATTTGATGACACATGACTATAACCTCTTCTGGTTCCATTATATGTAATCCACGTGGTGAGCACTTACTGGAGTAGTCCACGATATGAGTGGGAACTCTCTCCGGGGTGACATCAGCTGGAATAGTGATCTCTTCAGCTCGTGGTGGTACCTGAGATAGATCACTATATATCTGTACACACACTACTGGATTGTGCAATAATGTACGTAATTACATGTTTCGTTTGAACACAGTACTGTGGTGCGAACTGCTTTACTGTCTATTTTAAAACTATCCCACATTTCACTGAAGTACTACACGATACACACATCAGGGCATACGGTACATATTAATTCAACACTCACATATAAAGGGAACTCCTCTCCTACCAGAGCTAGGATTATGGAAGTTTTCCCACATCCCGCTACATGCAGATATAACTAGCAACAATCACTGATAATCTAACCAACTCACCATCGCCTACTAGCAAAATGCGAACTATCTTCAGATCGCTGCCCATCTCGTGAGCAGTATAAACAGTATCGATTGTGGATCTGTGTTTTGTTATCGCGATGACGTATACTAACGTCATAGATGGGACATAATGGTACTTGAATATGCATCCATTCTATCGCCCTTTCATCAGCAATATTATCTCAGGCGAACTAATGCTGTTCATAGAAATCACTTATAGCGGCTGAAGTTGATATTAGTCCAGTGAGCATTAAATCGAACTAGTAGTGGGGTGCCCGTCCAGGAAACAAGCTTCAGAAAGGGTGCTCTTCCCCTGTGGAAAAAGCGGTCAGGGCACGAGACTGTACAAATGTTGCTAGAAAAGACATCTTTCAGTTTGAGCGTTTACACTCTCCCCCCGCCCCCCATCCTCAGTGTTGCTATTTTGTTTGTAATTCCTCCATCATACAATGAACCATAGACATAATTCAAACATTTTATGACCGTGAATATATACAATCCTGTCCCTACCCATATCCACATATTACAGGAAGGAGTACAAGGAAAACTAGATGGGTTAGCGGCCCCCTCCCCCTCTATATTTTTGAAATGAAAAGGCCACTGTTTAATGTTTTTCTATTTTCATCATTGCCTGCATGTATCGTATTTTCACTGCTGTACATAACTATTATATATTGTGCAGTTCAGTTTTCAAGATTGTTACACTTGTACAGTAGCATAGCTACCTCGGGCATTGTAGCCAAGAGAAGTGAAAGGTTTAGCTATACAGTGAACACTCTGACAGTGTTTACAAGTAAGAAGTTAAAAGCTCAAGTATAACTCAATGAACTGTCAAAGGACAACTACCGGTACCAGAATCCCCGGTCAGGTTGTTAGAATGCCACATTATATGTAAGTTAGCTAACTACCAGTTACACAGAGTTAAGGTATGAAAATAAGCCTATATCTAGCTATATTGTGGCAAGTATGAACAATCACACACACAAGCACGCACTACACACACACATGCACAGGGCCGCCCAGAGAAATTAAGGGGCCCAGGGCAAAGAGTTAAAGTGGGGCCCTTGACCCAAGTTGTAAGGTGAACACCAAAAAAAAAAAAAAAAAGGTCACAACCTGCTGGCAATGACAATAACTACCCATCACCAACCATATCTCCTTATCTATAAGCTTGCTACACTGCTCCTCTGAAGAATACTGTGACTGCTCTATTAGAGTATTTAGATCTGACTGCTCTATTAGAGTATATCGATCTTTTAAACAGGTATTCAGGGGGCCCTTCATGGGGCCTCCTGGGGCCCGGGGCAAAATGCCCCAGTTGCCCCCCCCCTGTGGGCGGCCCTGCACATGCATGCAAGCATATACTACTACTATGGATAATAGTAATGACCCGCCTGCCCTCATGAATTTTCTCATGAAAAACAGAAAATCACCAAATAGTGGCCTACATATATATTGAGTGGTCACATACTCTAATAAAACAGTCAAGAGTAGAGACTACCTACAATTCTTAATAGAGTTCCTGACTCTATCCACACCCTAGTTAATGTGACCAGATATTCTTTGTAGATGAATGATCATGCACCTCACACCAGCAGTATCTATATTGTTTGTACTTTAGACCTTATACTACTAATTCTGTTTTCTAGCTCAGTACTATATACATTTGAGTTTTCAGTCAAAGTGCCGCCGCATATGTCCAGCTGCAGTGGTGACCTAATAACAAATTTCAGTCAAAATTGCCACCAAGTTTTATCTCAGAATGTCAAATTTTCAAAATTTCAAGGCCATGCCTCCAGACCCCTTAGAAAGCTCATGCTTTGCATTGCAGTCACTTTTACTAGTGTCCCCCCCACTTTACAAAATTTAGATCTTACATGAATCTGTCCTGCATCTATTTTTTGGCCATATATCTAGTAGTCGACTCATCCACCAATACTGGCATGTTTGTTTTCACACTTCCAGTTGAGATACACAGTTGCAACTGGGATCAAGAATTTTGATTGTCAAAATCAGCCTTCATTGTTAACATGTGCCCTGCACATCAAAATGTCACAACATATACATCAATATGTCAATGGAAAAATTTGATAATACTGAAAAAATCGACTGTTGCCCCTAGCAACCTAAATTTTAGATTATTTGTAGGTGTCAATGTCTTAAGTCACCTCTCCAAGTTTTAAAAGGATACTGAGCATATATATATAAGTCATGAGATATGACATTTTGAAGTTGCAATTTTCCCATACATTGTCAATGAGAGGGGCAACAGTTGCCCTTTCTCGGTAATCACGCAAATTATGGGATTCAAGGAATGTCATATATTATGACCTAGCTATATACACTATCCATTTATAACTTGGAGAGAATATTGTTGACATTCACACCTACAAATTATGTAAAATTGAGATATATGTAGTTTTTGCATACATTGAAATACCTCATTTTTGTGATTGCGTAGAAGGGGCATCTGTAGCCGATAGCTATGTATGGGAAAACCACAAATTTTAAAATGTTATATCAAGAGTTAATATTATTAACTCTTGGTTATATCTTATGACCATATATATATATACTATCCTTTCAAAATTTGGAGAAGTTACTTTAGACGTTATCACCTACAAATAATGGGAAATTCAGGTTGCTAGGGGAAATGATTATTTCTATATGCTATAAAGCCTTATTATGGAATTTGTGTATATTATGGGATATTGGTGTGCAGAGCATGCACATGCATTTCACCTATAAAAGAACTTTGATTTCATAGTTTTGATCAGCTGCTGAACTGTAGCATGAAAGGCCAAAAAGTTAGTCTTCAAAGGTGTTTGATTGCCTACACTCAGTACACTTTAAATTTGATCTTGATCCCAGTCACAAGTGTTACAACAGACAGCATTCAGTTGAAGCATAGATTATAGAGGGGCATGTAAAATCTTAAAAATAGATGCGGGAGAGCAGATTTTATTCATTAACTAGCTAGCTGAGTTAGACAGCTTAGACTCAAAATGCAACATTCTTAGTTATGTATAGTTATAACTTCAACATTGTTGTTCTGCTAATTTCAATGTTTCCATACACAGCACTATTCAGCCTGCCATCCTCTGCTCCATGTGTTGAGGTAGAGGAGAGGTGGCCAAGGATGAAAAGCATTAATTTCAATAATTTGGCAGATGTGAAGAACTTTATAGTAGCTAGAGGAGTGCTTTGGAGTCTGGACTCTTTTTGCTTTGAAAATGTTTAAAATTATTGCTGACACTGTACCAGCCCTCGTAGTTGTGTCCCTCCCAAACTGTTGGGAAAAAAAGAACTCAATCTCTGTTGCAATATGGCTTAAAGATATATATATATATATATAATATGCACTGTAAAAATAATAGTGAATTTTTTAAATTAGTGATCTTCACTATACTTTCTTGTAGCTACCCTCACTACGCGGTAGTGACTGCAATGATGTTTTCAGCTACTCTAATATTATCAATAATTACTTCATAATATTTCTTCTGTGGGTATCTATAGTTAGCTAATGAAAAATTTAAATTTCAGTACCAGTACATTTCTGACACTACATTTTCAAAACAATCACAGTAGTGGTTTGCATGCCATGGCACCAGTGAAGCTGCAGATCAGCAGAAACCTGACCACTGGTAAGACTTTTGAGTCGGTACATGCATGATATCTGCATAGCTATTTGGCAATGATTGCAGTATAGATACTGCAGACATTGACATTAGTTCAGTCACAGTGAATGGGCATATAGCAATGAAGCTGAGGAAGAAATCCAGGAGAGGTGGCCATGCATGCAAGGATGAAAATCAATAATTTGGCAGTTGTGAAGAACTAATTATTTTTCCTTTAGTAGCTAGTGGAGGGCTTTGGAGTCTGGACTCTTTTTACTTTGAAGATGTTTAAAATTATTGCTGACTGTACCAGTCCTTGCAGTTGTGTCCTTCCCAAACTGATGGGAAAGAAAGAACTCAATCTCTGTTGCGCCATGGCTTATATACACTGTAAAATTGCTTCACTATTTTAATTAGTGACCTTCAATATATACTTTCTTGTAGCTACCCTCACTACATTGTAGTGAATGTCACTATATGTGGTAGTGACTGCATGTCACTATAAAATTAGTAGTGATTGTAGCAGACTGCATTAAAAGAGCATCAGAAATTAGTGGTGACCTTCACTAATTTTTTTTAGCTGTGTAGATAGCAAAGAAACTTTAGAAGGTGAGGCAAACCTGAAATTACGATAGCTACTCTGTAGTTGATCGTAGGTGACTGCTCTGTTAGAGTCAGTATCTTGATCTCTTGCTGTACTGAATTCTCTTCATTCAAATAGTTTCCTAACTTTTACTGAGGCAACTGCCTTGGTTAATTGCCTCAATAGTAGCTATGCCATGCACTGGATAGTCTAATATTGATAGAACAGTTGGGTGCAATGCTGGAGCCAGTGTATGAACTGGGATCTTCAACATAGCCAACACTATGTGTCTCTTTCTTTGTTCTTTTAGACATAATAATTACAATTTACTACGCACATAGTTACTTACAACTTTATACTACAACTACACATTGTTGAACCCAGACTGAGCTCCTTGCCGTAAAATCAACACTGAGAAACTTGATACCTATAATATGGACCGTGTATAGCTAAACGAGAGGCCAACCTTTATTAACTTAATTTAAAATGTTTTTGTCCTTGTTCATTAAATAAATACAGAAAAATCTGCCCCACTCAAGTACCGGAACGCATTCGCGAACATTGTAGCGCTTGTGTAAACTCCATTGTTCTATTTTTCTTTTGTGACGTTAGTAAACGTCATTGCGGATTTCAATCTGTCCCTACCCATTAATGACCATTAAGGCCCTAATGGTCATTAATGGTAGGGACTTAGGCGTCCTAACTGATAACCTTTGAACGAGAATTCTGCGTCCGAGCTCTGATTTCGTGGACGATTTTTAAATTAATACTTTAAGTTTCGATTGTGGGAAATGTTGAGACTTCTAAATGTTGCTCGAGTTCGCTGCTGCTCCACGCTTACAGCTGCAGCCGACCCACTTACAGCACCATTTGCTCCATGCGTCAGTGAAACAGGCGAGAGGATATTATACCCCAGCCACAAGCCTACCACACTGTCTCAACGTCTCGTACTGACCTTTGGGTCATGTTATATGGCATTGACAGATACGAAGAGGGATGGTGAGTAGCTTTGTCTGCATATGTATGTTATTTGATAAAGGTACACTATTTATCTTGCAGACATGGTAGCAGTATTTGGAGAGACTACAGGACACACTGCACTTCAGAGTATGAGAAAACGAATGTTAGAAGATCCTACAGGGAGGGAGATACTAAGGTGTTCAATGCTGTGTATACATGCAATGTTAAGGATGCTGGTTATTGTTAGTGAGAAGCCGCGTATCACAACCAACACAGTGGACTTGGATTACCTAAGGACATTACCCGAGGACACTTTTGGAAAGCACTACATCAACTTCATGGACAAATATGCAAGTGTCATTGGCAATTGTAACTGACTCTTATTTGTTTGTTCCTGCAGAAGTTAACTCCAGACGCAAGAGCTAAGGTGTGGTATGGGAATAGTAATCAGGCCATCCATTACTGCATACACAATAAATACATCATTAGGTGAAATATGTGGACGATACTGAACTAGGTTATTTGATGCAGCGTTACCGAGAGGTACATGATCTGGCACATGTCATCAATGGAATGGGAATTGGGTATGTGGTTTGGTGTACAAATACATGCCTTATTATAATCTCCAGGTTACTTGGAGAAATTATGATTAAATGGTTCGAAGCAATTCAGACTGGACTGCCAATGTGTGTGTTAGCAGCACTGGGAGCCCCTGCAAAATTAACTCCAGTGTTAGTTGGTATGCCATAGTTGAGAAACACTAACCATCTCTGTCACGTTTGTATAGACAAAAGGATGTGTTCCGATACAAACTCCTACCATGGGCAATATCTAATGGTTGGTATGGTAAATTCTACATGAGTGTCTATTTTGAGAAACACTGGGAACAACCAATGGAGAGTTTTAGACGTGAACTCAATTTAACCGCCCCTCCATTTGAGACATTTGAACATACTGAACCAGTATATTAATACAATTTGTGATCACCCCCTTGTGACTGTTTCGTTAGCTATGCACACACATGCTATTGTGTATTAATCAAAAGAAATTGTGACGCTTAATTACATGAAGAAGGAAGTATGTTTCATAAGCACAAGAGAGAGACAGTCAACACTGTTGTATGATTCTAGGAAAAATCATGATTTGCTTGCTTACATAATCTGCTTAAAAAATGTGCACATGATACATGTACCATATAATGTCTGATCAAACACTACAGCTATGTTAGCTAAAGGTGCTTTTGTGTACTTTTTGGACAAAAGCATGAAATTTTGTGTGTTTAAATATTTTTTTCAAAAGCAAAACCTTTGATTTTTGGTGACCTTTACCTGCAAACTTCCTTATATTGTATGTATACTCCTACCACCAGAGTTTACACCAGTGCGATCTATCCCCGACACTCATGTCATATGTTAGGTGGTAAAAGTAATTGTAAAACAGACTAAAAACCAAACCATGCAGCAAAACTTTCTTTGGGTGGGAGAAAATGATGATGATATTCTCTAAAATTGTTGCTGTATATGCACAATTGCAATGGCATCTAAATGTATACTGAAACACTAGTTGATTTTATTAACGGAACTGCAGCTATTAAGTTGTAACAAGGACCCCATTTTGCTATGGATATGACATGTTAGGGGGTAAGGAAGTATTTGCATCACACTCCCTAATGTGCACTATAAAAAGTTAGTGAATTTCTGCCACAATACATATACTCACTATTTTTTGTGTAGTGGTGTTGTAGTGACCATCACTACAAGTGCGCATTTTGGCAGACAATAGTAGTGACCTTCACTGCTTGTTAATAAAAATCTTTTTATTGAAATGTCTGACACAACCATGGATGCATGCAATCAAAGTTTCCACATAAATTCCTCTGTAGAAACCATAAAAGTGTACAGTCTTTCCTGAACCTGCAATGGAGTCAAACTTACTGCATATCTCTACACCTTTACTGTCGTTGTTAATCATCTGGTTGGCTGGAATGTTATTTCTCTTAGTACTATTTTTAACATACAATAGCTAAGACCTTTGAAACTTATGTGCATGCATGTACTTTTAAATAATACCATGAAACTTGGCACGTTTATTTGTAATTGTTAATGTCATTTTGACCATCCCAGATCGACCTTTGTGAACTTTTAAAATTGATTTCATAAGGTGATCCAAAAAAACAGTCAGTTTTTCCTCTATCTCAGCTGCAGATTAAATGGTTTTGTTCTGTAGAGCATTTTGATGCTATCAGAAACTCCATAGCTTAGATTATATCCACCCCTTGAGGGTGCTAGGTGATGAGGATTATCATCCCCTCAAGGGTGATGATTTTAAAAAGTGCTTTTGAGAGAAACTCCGTATGTATTGGTTTAATGTATACTGTAGCTATATGAGATAGAATGTGTGTGTAGGTTCAATTGGACCATGTTCACAGGGAGTGAATAACTGATAAGAACCATACTGATGCATAGGATAACAAGTACAGTAATGGCAATGACCACATTGTAAATACAAAGATGAAAATTTTCATATATGCATTCATCTTACGGATATGCTATATCAATAACCTATGTGTGTGTGTGTGTTGTGTGTGTGTGTGACACACTCGTGCAATGACCTAATCCACTGACCTCAATATTAGTCAGGACCTAATGATACGTTGGCCGCATGAAGGAGAAACAAGAACACATTTATTTTATTGCAGACTCATCGTGAAGTGAAGTAGGTTTTGGTGACATTGTTATATCAGGGGCGGATCTAGGATTTATAAAAGGGGGGGGGGGGGGGCTAACTCAAGGTACTAATCTCTTGGGTAGAGGTGTGCAAAGCACACTTCCCAGCATGCTGAACTAGGGGGGTCTGGGGGCATGCTCCCCCAGGAAATTTTTGAAAAATAGATGCTAAATACTGCAATTTGGAGACATTTCCACATAAAATTCATAATATTTTCTGCCTGTAGATATTTCATATACTGCCTTTAGATTATAGGTATGGCTCTCTAAAGCATTTTGCTGATGGAAAAGTTTGGGTAGGTACAGACAACCAAGTACATGATACACCCCTCTCACAATTGCACAACACTGAATAGGTGCATGTTAGAATAATGTTGAACGTGGAAAATTTTGAAATTCGAACAATACAAGATTGAATCTGAGAGCATTTTCAATGGAAATTGTGTACCTGAATTAAGTATTGCCATATATATTAACTACACAAGTGGATGAATAAAGCCCTTTAAACAAACCAATGTACTTCATTGTATGTATAGGTGCAGGCAGATTTGGAAAAATTCCATAACAGAACCAACTACAAGTTTCCAGTAAATGTTCTATTAGAGTAGTTAGCTGACTGCTCTATTAGAGTATCTCGACGTTGTACACCTCCAATGCTGATCCGGGTCCTTGTTGCATAAACTTTAGCATAAATCCACTGATAATGCCTTGGAAAGATGTTTATAAGGTGGTTTTATGAGTATTTGTATTATTAGTGATCATATAATTATGCTAAGACAAAATTTCATTATGATACTTAGCATATTGATCAAGTAAAGTCTAAATGTGAAGGGGGGGGGGCTTCAGCCCCCAAAGCCCCCCCCCCCTGGATCCGCCCCTGTATTAGAGAGTATTTGATTACAACAGTTTTGACATTCATATAAATCTATAGCTATTTTTTGGCTAGTAATATGTATAGCAATGTCTCAGATCATGCATGTCTGCATGCTGAGCATACGTAGGAATTCTCCTAATGCTAGACCACATATAACTCTGTGAGACCATATACAAGCCTGTACATATTTTGCAACCCTAGCTTGTGTTATAGTACATGTAATGTATTATATGGCCAAATGATCTTGCTGCAGCATATTATTGTATTATTTGTACATGCAAACACGTAAAAGATGTTATGTTAATATACATGTCCCAAACATCACCCCATTCCTTCAGATCGCTTATAATGATGAAGAAAGCATTATTCTTTGTTCACATAACATAAGCAAATAAAATGATAATGAAAAATGTATTGTTTACAGTCCTGGCAACCCATAACTGGGTAATAACCTGCAAAATATACAATCACAGTACACTGCATGTCTGTATATGTTTTGTACCAGCTCACCAAGATAAATGCAGTACTTCCATAAGTTGGAGTGTTTCAGTTTGTCACAAAAACACACTGTATGGAAAAGAAATACGTATATAATCAGAAATTGAATAAAGCGTACATGGCAGTAGCTCAATCCAATTAGAGTAGTGCTACCTCACAACAATTACTAGTAACCACTACATAGTTAGCTGACAGTTGATATAATTATTATTTTCATTGTTAAGTCACATGTATGTATGTAAGCGTGTACTACATGTTTAACCCATTAACACTGAGCTATGTACAAAGATGCAACGTGTGCTAGGACAGAGTCAAAAGAAAAATACACATTAAAAGCATTGGCCACAAAGGAGAACAATTTATCTTAGAAAATGGTATCCAGAGTTTGCTTCGATGTCCAGAGTCTCATTACTGGTCAAGTGGCACTAAGAAAGTTGTGGCTAACAAAATTTCACCCACCATTTCCTAAAGATAGTGACACAATGAAAGCTTCAGTAGTATAATAACTTTAAACGCAAGTTTGAATGATGCAATAGAAACCTCAACTTACTACTGCATCACATCTTGGGTACATTTTTCTCTAAAATCTATACCTCGGCTTATATCACGATATAAAGATTTTATATCATATCACGATATAAAGATTTTATATCATATCACGATATAAAAAGTTTTATCACAATTATATCGATATATATCACATATCACACATCACTAATACATGTGTATAGCAAGAAACTTTTATCCCTGCCACATTATTACAATACAGTCAAGCATACACTGCAGGGCGGTGGAGCAGGCCAAAGAGTGAGGGGGCCAGCGCAGTTTAAGTTGAATACCAAAAAAAAGGTCACTACCTGCTGACAATAGCTACTCTCCACCAATTATATCTCCTTATTTATAACTACACATACGTAGCTAAGTAGCTTGGTACACTGCTTCTCTGAATAGCATGACTGCTCTATTAGAGTAGCCAGATCCTAACTGTTCTATTAGAGTATCTCGACTTCCTAGCAAACATGTCCCATAAAAGTGGCATGGCCCCCATCTCCACCGCCTTTGATGCACTGTCAGTAATGCAATATAAAAGTGTGCAGAGGTACATATGTAGTACTAGGTCAGACACAACAGAACAGAAGTAAAACTGGTGACGTCAGCTTTTATGAATGGCCATCCTATTATACTATACTCTATGTACTTGTATGACAACTTTCTTCTTTTCTGAAAGGTACGTACATACATACATACATACATATACACACTATATGCTCTCCAAAAGGCAAATATTATACTTCCATGCACAATACATTGGGTTAAATTGTGAAAGGTATGTTGCTATGGTAACAATGTTACACCTTCAAATTTTTACACATAAACATGACAGGTGGCTCCATCAGGCAGATTACTCTGGTGTTTGGCATAATACACATTCGTAATGTAAACATTGATTATATGACATAATCATAAACACTGATTTGCATAGTCTTGCTCGTTACGTGTGCTACACTCAAATTAAACTGCTATGGCATGGTACACAGCACAACCCACAAGGGGCCAGGGTTGACAATGAGATGCACATTTGCGATCAACTAGTGCTATGCTCAGTGGAATGTGCACATGTCCATTTAGTCCATGTTGCTCACAATTACTAGCAGAACCTGTTGTGAACACCTGATGAATCAGAGTTCATGCTCAATGTATCTTGAGGTCCAACTTTAGTTTGTTAAACTTTTGTGAACATTTTTTGAAGGACACACAGAAGATTTGATTAGTACTGAGCCTACTATTTGATTAAATAGAACATAATTTTCATGATTAAGAGATTTCATTTAAAAAATGTAAAACCGTTAAAACAATTGATCCCTAGCCCCACGATTATGTTACGCATTATTTTAATGAAAGCTTTTTAACACACCACATTAACACGTACACTTTGTGAATGGCTCACCAACTAAATAGAACTTTCCACAGGATGTACTACTCTACATGCATTACTGCATGATCACCAATCTCATATTACTGAGGGAACCAATTAATTGTTAGACTTCTTCACATTCCGTGGACAACTATATAGAGAAAAACAACATAAAATCACTGTGAATACACCTTGTTTGTTTACCTGGAGCAGTCACTGTAAACTAGGCGCTGCACTATAAAGTGAATGTCACATACCGTTCAGTTGCAAGCTGTTCAAATTCGGTATATATATATAATAGTTACTATAGCAACAATCTTTCACCACACCTACCTTACAGAGCTCACACTTGGTGATGATATGAAACACTGAGTCACACCATAATGAAGGGCTGCTGCTAACTAAACTCTGGTTACTATAGTAATGTAACACACACACATACAAAACAAATAATTATTAGCTAGTACCATTTTCATGGTCACATCATTAACCCATGATACCTGCACACTATACAGGTACAACACATCGTACATGCAAAACCTCAGGTGCCCACAATGCTACATTTCATGGTTGACAAGTAAACACCCAAATTCCCACCTGGTGCTCTCGAGATATATAACACACACAGACAATTCAAATTTGCTTCTTTGTAACTAGCTTTAGCCAAACTGGTAATTCTTCACTCTAATGCTATTGCGTAGTGGTTAATTACAGTTTCCCAGAATGCTAACTCTCTGTACTATTTGGGATATTTCCAAAGTTATGTCCTTGCTGTGCATTATTACTTAAGTGCTGGATAATAAATATACAGATGTGGGTACTCAGATCCAGCAGTGCAGCACACTTGACAGAGAGTTCTGGGGTGGTGGCAACTTATACTGTGGTCACTCTTTTCAATTCACAATGTGTTAAAACACAAAAATTCACTGTTCCATTTTCATGACATCACATGTAGCTATAGATACAACTGATTGGAATCATAATGGTATTTTCACAAACCATAATATTAATATTTTTTTGTAAGTCATGGAAATACATCCTGTGGAAACCAAGCCATTATAAAAAAGGCAAAGAGCAAGGACATTTGATCTATGTTGTCCAGGGAAAATAATCTGCATTTACAGATTATAGCAATTTCAGTTGAACTCCTCTGTCATTCAAGGAAACAACAGTAGTAGTTGAGTTTGGATCCTTACACATTATATTGCAAGACCAATGATTTGACTTCAATGCCACCTCATCACTGCCCCACTTGCACTCTTCTCTCACAGGTTGATATACATAATACATACGTTCACACTACACTGCAACTACACGAATACCACATACTGTAAACGGCAACGGTTTGGTGGGACTGAATGATGTTAGCAAATTTGGCAATTTACAACTTAGCTATTGTATACCATCTGATATTGGCTATATAGCAAGCATGCTCAAGAATAGGTCTTACCATTGTCTTATAGTATGCTTCTTTGACTGTTATTGGGCATGAACTTATGTTTTGCTGAAGAAAGCCTCTGATTGAGTTGGCTTTATTTGAGATATTAGTAGTGTGTTATAATTGATTCCTGGTGAGGTGCTGGTCTATAGTTACACCTAGATACGTGACATGAGGAACACACTGGATATCTGTGTTTTGGATGGTATACTGAGAGATGATGGGGTGCTTAATATTAGATATACGTATAAACTCACACTTTTTAGCATTGAAGCACATTTTCCATTTATTTGCCCATGACTGAAGACGATCCAAGTCACTTTGTAAGGTTTCACAATCTTCAATGGTAAGTATTGGTCTGTAAATTAGAATGTCATCAGCATATAGCTTCACTGTTGATCTGATATCATGAGATATGTCGTTGATGTAGCATAGGAACAGTAATGGGGCTAGCACTGTGTTGCTGTTGTTAAGTAACAGTGGCAAAGCCAGCCAACATGAAAACCTAGTTTAGTTATCCTATGCCACTGCTACCAATGGTAAACATGCATGCAAGTGTTAAATGGGTAAGCAAATTTCCACTGTCGATGTCTCACCTAACAGGTGAGGCCCAGGTGGGATGACAGGCCATACTTAATCCTGTGAGACGTACATACCTGTGCTGACTCAATAGCACTTCATGACTGGCCATGGTCCAGTGATTCACCAGGTAATATATCAATGGCAGCTGAGGGCTTTGTGTGTGTGCGTGCGTGCGTGCGTGTGTACGTACCCAGCTGTTAAATGGGGACCTGCATGGTGACCTGGTGTCAACTGGGAAAGCAGCCCATCCATTTGTATATAGGTACTTGGTGTTTACTGGGAATCAAATACCCATCTCGAATAATAGGTGAAGTTCAGTTGGAACTTTGGGTACCGGCCAGACCTTCACTCATGACACATGGTACAGCATCCTGCAGGATCTAGTCCTACTCCAGAAGTTTTGCCTACACCAACTCAGCATCTCAGTAGTGCACAGATGCCCCAGTGCTGGTTCACTAGGTAGGCATGATTGTGTATACAGTAGCTGACGACTTTGCTTTTTGTGTACGTGTGGGTGTGGGTGGATGTGTGTACACTGCTTTGCATTTTTTCACCAGGCCTATTAATGATCCAGGCCCACTATCGTCCTAGAGATTTGTCTGTCTCTCTGGAGGTTGCTCATCTGGACTAAATAGACAGTGTTGTAATTAGAGTTGGATTATTCAGGCCTGGTGGGTAGACTCCATGGGGGGTCAGGAGGACTGATGGACAGGTGGCAAAGAGGTATGCGTGTTGTGGTTGTGGTGTGTATGTGCACGTGTGTGTTGTGGTGCGTGCGTGCGTGCGTGTGTGTGTGTGAGAGAGACAAGATTTGGCAAATTGGTTTATCAAGCATTTAATTTGGTGGATAAAAGTGAACTAAAACTTCTTGCCCCCCCCTTGACAGTGCCTCCTAGATCCGCCTATGCCCACAAATGATCTAATACCTAATCATCGTCCATCAAGGGAAGGATATTATAAACAGCTTGACACTATGATTGATTCTTATAAATTTTCCTTTTTCCCTTCTACAATCAGACTCTGGAACACACTCCCCCCCTTTGTAATTCACTCCCCTACCTTAGATGAGTTTTGTACTAACCTGAACATTCATTATGATCATACCTGTGCTCAACAATCTTTTTGATTTCTGTACAGTAACAAATATAATAATAATAATAATCGTCTGTACGGTCCCCAGACCCTTCCTGTTTGCGAAGGGGCGGCCGCGCCAGACTATGTACACTCCCTGATGTACAGCTTACCTCGTTCCACAATTTATATGACATTTTCAAGTCGTCATTAGCATAAACAAGAGCTGCAAATAACGTGGTTAGGATCACCAGGAAGATTCGAGGGTAGCGCATTTCTCGTATACACCTCGAGCTATCACGTGACAAGATTAACATCGATTAGAGTATTCCACTGAGTTTGTGTGTTGCTGATACCTCCCCATTATATACTCTTGGCAATGGCTACTCTAGTTCAGTTACTAGTAGTTGTTGATGGTTTTTCAAATACTTTTTCCTATAAGGTAATTTGAGACTGTGCATTAGGCCAATGAAACTTGATTAGCAGTTTCGCGTCATCGCCCGCATACTTTTGATACACCCGCATAGGATTTCATTATTGGAATTTCAGATTGAAATACTCTAATAGAGCAGTCACTTTTACTCTAATGAAGCAATCAGCTATACTCTAATGGAAAAATCATTTGTTATATGGATTAGTAATGTACTTTAGCTATTTAATGCAAGAGTAATCAATGTAGATCTCACTTTTTTTGGCAGAAATCTTCATGTTTGGAATGTGTGTTGTGCTTTTGGAAAATAATGAATAATGAACAATAACCGCCCACCCTCATCAAATTTTCAAAAATCTGAGCGAGAAACTGGTAATCAAGTTTCATTGGCCTTATTTGACTTGTAACTATTGAAAGAGGAGCTTTTCCAATTGTCAAGTCTTAACTAAATTCAATTACACTAGTTAGATAGTACAATTACATGTCACTTGACCGTTCAAGTTCCAGTCATGGCTAAAATACTTAAAGTCAACATCAGTGTTGTTTAGGTAACTGACTACATCAGCTGGAGCATATCTCATGATGAAATCCTTGACATTTCCAGCATGACGAATGAAGTCACCACTAAACCAGTTGAAGATTGAGGACAAGTGAACTGTCTGAGCTCTTATCCATGGCCAATCCAAGTAATATGTTGGTTAAGCTATATATACCAACCTTTCTTGGTGTTCTTTAGAAATGTCTCCATTTGACTTGTCATCTGCTCATCAACCGTACTTGGTTCAAATGCATCCGTCAACACATCTGGACATGATATTGAGGCACACACTATACATGCATGAAGACGAGAGTCCTCCCTTGTAAGATACAGAGCATTAGAAAGGGTTGATGTGAATTAGGTCTACATACTGAAATGATTTTGGATTCCTTAAGTAGTTTTCTACTTCATCCAAACTCCAACTCTTTCCAGCTGCATATCCAGCAGTTTTCGTCCAAACAGGACTCAATAAGGAGCTGATGTCTCTGATGCTCTTGATGGGTGTACAGCTACAAAAGGGTGACTACAATGATCTGATTAGACAAGTGTCACTGTACTAAAACAATGCATGCAAGAAGTGTTAGATAATAATAATAATTATAATAATACAGTACACACTAACTGAACATGATATCAGAATATACAGTGAAGAATCAATCATCCAAACTAGTGCATAAAACAAATGTAATGCATTAGTTCAATGGTTCAAAGGATGTATTATTTGAATGACAGGAATTTTTGTACACGCGCAACCTGCATATATTAGCAAATAGAAGACTGCAAGAATCCAACTGCTCATTACACAATTAACAATTTTCCTCGTGGCAGTTACACTTGAGACACTAGAAAGTAATGGAATATAGTTGTATGCAAAGCCATTAGGTGCCTGACAAGTTAATTAGCTTGTGCCACAAGTGACCATGCCCACCAATAATCTCAATAATTATGCATTTGGGACAAGCTGTAGAGGAAGAATATTTTCTCTGGAATCACTCATTACAAGCGTAAGTTAACAGGTACAGTGCATACTCATAAGGTCGATGTGTATTATCAATGGGTAGTATAAGGCACTGATATGATTTGATGACTTTTAGGAGACTGTAACAGCTTCTAATAAAATAAACACAGTATCTACAGTAGGACCTTAGTGATACAACTATGATATAACCATCTGAATAAAAAGATAGAAAAATGTCCATTGCTAAGAACTAAAATTATCTAACATTTGATACTCAGTCAACATGTACAGATCAGTTGTTTTTCAAGGACAACCATTCAGTACCCTATTATTCAGTGTTGTATAGTGTATGGCACAAGTGTAGATATATATATATATACAGACTATAGTATAGACTGACATACTTGTCACAAGAATGATCTAGGATCATTTTAATTGCAAAAGCATTGTAGACGTTCATGAAGAAAGCATATAGTTCACTACGAGTGAAGTTTTTAGTGTCAACATCTCTGATAACAGTCAAGTATTTGTAGAAATTTCCATCACTCCTACAAGCAGTGAAGATGAAGTTGGTTCCCATCACTACTACTGGTTACCTGATGGACTCATAATCAACAACATTCACACTAATCCCCTCCAGATGGCCTGGACTGATGTGATGAGATACGACCTGGATTATTAATTAAACACACACGTAGGGGCAATGATAGCAGCCTTTATATTTGTAATTTGTAAGGCTAGCTCACTTCATCCCAAAATTCGTATGATGTTTTCAAGTCGCTACCGGTAGCAAAAGTTGCACAAAATACTGTAATGAGAGTCAGGAAGAGAGCCATT
Source organism: Dysidea avara (assembly GCF_963678975.1). Taxonomy (NCBI): domain Eukaryota; kingdom Metazoa; phylum Porifera; class Demospongiae; order Dictyoceratida; family Dysideidae; genus Dysidea; species Dysidea avara. The sequence continues at coordinate 6,654,909 of NC_089278.1, read as the reverse complement.
CTGAATTTTATACACTGTAGTCTGTACCATACCCTCGACCATAGCGTGGCCAGACCACTTTCTCTCCATCACGGCGCTTATCGATTAGAGATTATAAGCGCCTACTCCGAAATATTATAATCTCTAATCGATAAGCACCGTGACGGAGAAAGGGTGCTGGGTGGGGTGGAGAAAAAGCGGTCTGGCCTCGCGAGACTAGACCATACCATAGTCTATGACTAAACCACGTGAGTAATGTACATCACGTGACTTAATAACCACGGTAACGCAAGTAAACACATGTGATGGGTAGCGCTCCATCCAAGAAGAGTGCTGTGCGAGTAATCAAGGAACAACCTGAAACTAGTAAAGTACCCTCCGTGAACAACAGGGCATGGGAACAGGAAGAAGACTCGATCCCCATCACTGCAGTAACGCAAGAAGAGTTGCTTGAACGTCTTGCTGTGAGCCAGGAAAAGGCGAGGGAAGCAGCATCAGAAGCAAATGATAAGGTACGTGCTTGGTTATGTCTCCCGCTGCTTCTTAGATATTTATAATAAATTTCATTCGTATTTAGAAATATGTGTAAAGTACACTAATTATTTTAGTTTGTTTTATACGTGTATGCCAGACACTTTAACCATGCAGCAGTCCGAACTGGTGGCTTCTTGCTTATTCATAATTTTATGTTTCAGACTCATTGCTATATCTCGATCACCACTTAAATTTTAGTCATTATTTATGGCATCATGCAAGCTTCCACCTTTGTTTCAATATCACTGTGTTTTATGGGAATAATGAACTAACTAGTTAGGAGGCAGGCTAGATGGACTGAAGACCCGGGCTTTCAGAGGAGTATCCAGGATTTTTCCAGGTGAGTTGTACAAGCAGGGATACACACCCCCAGATTATGTACACTAAAATGTTTCAAATTTACTAGATTCATGTATAATAAATGTTTTGTTATATGTGGTTTATGCCTGACAATAGTCATATCAATTTAGCTGCATGAACATTCAAGCTGATTAATAATAATAATGGAGAGAAGCACTCTTGTTAGATGTTAGAATACATCTGACTGTTCTATTAGAGTATATCAATCTTCAAAAAATTTTTATCCACTTTTGAGTTTCCTATTACACTGACCTGCCCTGTTCACATTTGTTCTGAGTGTTTGTACTGCCAAACTATGATAATATGGAGTTTCTGCTGCAAGCCTACAAGTTATAATTTCAGATGGGGTTTCCTAAACCCCAGGATAGTGATTAAAATACTCTAATAAAGCATTCAGCAAACTCTAATAAAACAGTCAGGTACATGTTGTCAAGTTGTGATGAATAATGAGCTGCCCACCCACATTGGTTTAGGTGATCTGAAACATCAATAGTGGCCTTATAAAGCTAAAAAATTGTCAAGAGCACATGTAGTTTTTTATTTGTTATTTTGTTGATGTTTAGTTACAGTTGATGACTGCAGAGAGAGATGCTCTGTTTGATCAACTGAAGAACATTTAGCAGACAAGCACACACAGTGGAGCTCAGGAACAGGTAAACCACACAGTAATGGCATAAATGACAATGTACTGTAGGGCTATTTTTTAGAGTTAGAATAGTATGTACAATAACAAGTTCAGCTTTTGAGGACAAAATGGTATAGCCACACTTCTCAAACACTCTTGGTGCACTGGTGAACTGCTGGTGTACCTTGTCTCAGTCAAGGAGCAGCTGATTTCTTATCATGCTGTTTTGCACATAAGACAGGTTGGGATTTGTACTTGTTAATGTAGCACACCTTGCTAAGCTACAGGCAGGACTATCAGGTATCCGGTAAACCAAGACACCTAGAACAGTTGTTCCCAAATCCGAGGTGTATGGTACTATATGTATCTCTACAAGCTGAACAGTTTGAGTTACATTGTTCAGGAATTATTTATGAAGAGAATCTTTTTAGCATGGTCTAACTAACTACTGTTAGTGTGCTTACACATGTGCATACTACAAGCACCAGTGACAGATCTAGATGGGTTTTTGTGGTTTCAGTTGAAACCTCTTATTATGTTTAGCTCAGCTAGCTCAGTATAGCTATACTGTTGCTGTGGTTTATCCCCCTAGGTACTACTTAACTTTAGCAGTATTCCTCAGAAAAAACTTTACCTTTCCATAACACAATTGATATACTCTAATAGAGCAGTCAAGCAAACTACTCTAATAGAACAAACAAGGCCACAATTCTTTGTCCTTAAAACATTACGCATTTAATGTGATTGTAGCCTAAAAAATACAATCACAGAGCTTCTAAAATATCAACATTCTGTACCCCAAACTCTATTCCCTAGCAAAAAACATTACAATCTCAGAAATCTCCCTTTCAAAATTTGCCACTGCACATACTTGCACACATTTAGCATGTTTAACACTAATGGTGATCATGATAATGTCACTAAACATTTCAGGTTGTGAAGAAGTTGCAAGATGATGTGATAAAGTTGCAAAATGACATGGTTGTCATGGTGAGTAACAACTACTTATTTGGTGGTTCACCATGGTTACACTTAGCAACAGAGACATGAACGGAAACTTAAAAAACTCCGAGCATCCTCAGCTGAATCAAGAACCGAATCAGCGCTGGCAGTATTTGCACTAAAGGATCAAAATGCTAAACTGTCTGAAGAGAATACTTCACTACTGGGTGATAACTACTTTATACAAATCATTAATTTACCTTGTCTCCTCTAGAAAGAGTGAGGAAACTTCAAGACGAGAATGATAGTTTATCACAACATGCCAGTGCCTCCTCCAGTAGGACACAACACAGCACAGATCATGAGCAGCCATTACGAGACCAGCACATGCAGCTAATACTGGACTTGTCCCAGCAGGTGAGTTGAGGAAGAGGGATCACCTCTCTCTCTCTCTCACTCATTTCACTCACTCACTCACTCACTCACTCACTCACTCACTCACTCACTCACTCACTCACTCACTCACTCACTCACTCACTCACTCACTCACTCACTCACTCACTCACTCACTCACTCACTCACTCACTCACTCACTCACACACACACACACACACACACAACACACACACAACAACACACACACAACACACACCATAATACCAATGGTGTGTTAATTATTTGTCCAATCATAAGTCTTAGCTATATTATTAATGATGACATCATCAGGTATCTTCATTGGATGAGGAATTAAGTCAAGCTAGACAATTGATCAGACAGTTACAAGCAGGGAAGCAGACATAACAGTGACCACATCACTACTACCAGGTGTCAGTGGAGGATCCAGGGGAGAGCCATCAATGAGACTTCATGTAGTGGTTGTAAACACACACAAGTTTTTATAATATTGTTTACAATGGCTACACAGGTACTAGCAAAGTGTGTAAAAGTGTCACAAAAACTACCAGTTTATATGTTTGAGCTTCAGATTTTTTTTGTTTGATCCTTAAATGTTTGTGTCATCATGATTGTTTATGTCAAACTTCAGACCAGAGGTATGAAGTATGGCAGGAGGTTTGTCACCATCTCCCTTGCTAATCCTTTTATCGGTTGAACCACCTAGTACAGGGTATATTATTGTCTCACGCTCCCCTCCATTTACATGATAATTAAACTCATCCTTATCAATGATTTTCGGAATGTACCAGAATGGATTCTGCACACATTTTCATTTTAAACTTAAAAAAAAAACACGTTAACTTACTTTATGATTAGAGTCGTCAGTTGAGGTCTGAGCTGATGGTTCAGAGTCATCATCAGTTGGTGGATCACCACCACCACCAATGATTGGTGTTGCTGGTTGTAATGATGTCTGTGAAAAGTCTGCATAAAATCGGTTTTCACTTTTTTTATATCTAATTGGCTTAAGTGTACTCAAACTGATCCAAATGATTTTCTGTGGTGAAGATTCGGAGGGGGGTTGATATTCCACTTTAAGAAACAAAGAAGCTTCTGTAATGGAACAATGAATGGTTTACACAAGTTGCTCTCCTATCACTACTACTGCTACTGCTAGTATAGTAATAAGAGTATGTATTGTCTGTTGTACCAGGCAACAGAACTTTATTAAAGGAAAAAAGGCAAAGCCATTTTGATTTAGCTACTTTGCCTACAGGACCTTAGAGGTCCATAGTTAGACTCTGAGAAATAACAGTTAGTGACTATAGATAACCATCACACTACTGTTGTGCCAGGTTTCTTTGTTGGCTGGAAAACCCAAACATTAGTAATATTATTTTTTACGTAATATTCTTACTATCAAGAGGAACAGATGGATCATAATCCTTGAAAAACACTGGTCCACCTTTTATGTCAACTGTCAGAATCTGCTGGCTACCAATACAGGGAATTTGATTTCCCAGACCTGTACTTGTGAGTGTTGTCGTCAGATAGACTTCATGAATCAAGGGAGACCCCAAATGAGCGATTACAAATTCTTCATTAATTTCTTTTTTCCACTGATCAAAATCATCATGTTCTGTTTTTGTCCACTATGTGTAAAATAACTAAAACATGTACGTACACATCCAACAATATAAACATCAGAAAGATGGAATATTTGAAATCAGTGCCTCTACAACTTCCACCTTGATTTCCTCAATAGAGTTAACATCAACATAGGAAAAATATAGAAATTTTATATTTGAGCATAGCTGTACTGATCATAGAAAAGAAACAAGGGGGGTTATCTACGCCTGCAGCTATACTAGTAGACATTTAATTCTTACTTCACCATGACTGGAGTAGGGATCATTATTTTAAATGTTCACTAGTAGCTATATATAAGTGTAGATGACCTCCCATGTTTCCTCACTTTTTGTACTCAAATATAAAATTTTCCTTATTTTAAATGACTACTGAACTAATGCACACCACATTAATAATGCTCTCCAGACAACCATCCCTCCTGGAATATCTGTTTTAAAGAAAACTAAGCTGTTTTTTTTTTTGGGGGGGGGGGGACCTCCATGATACGTACTATACAGTACTTCTGTATACTGCATGATGATATATATGTATATATATATACCACACCTGTGGTTGAGATCAAAAGCGCCGTGCTGTGGTATATACCACGGCAAACTGTGGCATAATAATTAATATACCACGCTTTGTGGCTACGCTTACCATATATGGTGTAACTTCACACATTCCGCGAAATCCTTATATAATAGTTATACGGGCACAATGTGGAGTCTATGAAATTTATAAACCCGAAGGCCCGGGCTGTAGGGCATGAGCGAAGCGAGGGCGCTACTAAGGGCCTGAGGGTTTATAAATTTCATAGACTCCACATTGTGCCCGTATAACTGCTTTAGACTCTATTTCACATTACACTCAGATTACTTACCTCATCCACGGCTGTTTCTGCTGTAGGCTCGGAAAAACCAGCTGGTTTTCTTACGATAATACTAGTGCCATGGCAACTATGCGGCTTCACGTGACAAAATAATCATGCTCGCCAAATCACTGCACGTGAACAATGCATAGCGATTGGATAAACCTAGATTTTGAGTATATGTTATATTGTGCCTGAAGGCGTGGAGTATATTAGAAAACAAGGTGGAGTATATGAGATTTATTACCCACCCAAAACGGCCTAAATAGAGTCTAACTAAGGCCCCTATTTGGTGATTATTAGTTTCTCATCCACCGCCCGCATCCTTCTTAAGCTACCGCATGGTAAGCCATTATTTTACTCTGTGCATGCTCAGAAGAACACGTGATACCAAACTGTTCCAATTTTTTGTTGGTGAACGCTACAATGCGCTATATATCGCCAGGAGAACTATTGTTTCCTTAGCAAATTGCTGCAGTGCCAGTTGCAATCGTGTTCTATCGACTTCATCAAAGCAGGCTTTCAGTTTACTGTCGAAAAACAGTTGGCGATCACGAAAAGTAGAATCAGCTGGTGAAGGAAATGTTTGTAATAAGAAAGAAAGACAATTTGGACAAGGTCTGTACATCAGTGTGTTAATATTATAAAATAATGGTATAATGGTAATACCCTCCCGCCCGCATCATAATAATTAGAAAGGCTGGATGAGAAACTAATAATCACCAAATAGGGGCCTAAAGGGTAAACAAGTCTCTAATAACAAGCGCCTAAATCAACCAATAATTATTCACCTCAGGAACTGGAACAAGTTTCGATGAACTCTTGTCTCCTTCGTGGATAACTCACTAATCGCGACTTTTTGTCATGGTCTCTCTTTCCGATGGAACTATTTTTTCGTGTTTCTTCTTGTTCTACAGACCTTTTCCTTCCTCTTGAGCATTTTGTTAAATCTGTTTTCCTTCCTAGTCTATTGGGTCGAACTGTCCCTGGTGATGTTGAGAGAAAGCTATTTGCCTTGCCTGTGCGGCTAGGAGGCCTTGGTGTTTTTGATCCTTCGATTGTTGTGTCACAGCAGCGTTCCTGCTCTGTAGAAGTAAATGCTGGTCTCGTTGGCTTGATTATCTCTCAGGTACATCAACTAGGTGACTGTCTTGATGCACAGGTTCAGTTGCGATCCAAGTTTCACTCTAGGAGCCATCAAGAGCAACTTCAATCTGCCAATCATTTGTTCGATGAACTTCCTCCTAGCATGCGTTCCTCAGTCATGTTGGCTCAGGAGGAGGGTGCATCGAATTGGCTCTCTTGTCTTCCATTGAAGTCGCATAATTTTGTGTTTCATAAAACTGCTTTTCGTGATGCAATTGCGCTTCGCTATCATTGGCTACCATCTGCCTGCCCTACTTCCTGTGCCTGTGGTCACTCTTTTACCATAGAACATGCTCTGTCTTGCCCAAAGGGCGGGTTTCCTTCTCTGAGACATAATGAAGTGCGTGATCTAACTACCAATTTACTTTCCGAGGTCTGTAACAATGTTGTCACTGAACCCCACCTTCAGCCTCTTTCTGGTGAGACCCTTCAATACAAAACAGCTAATCGTGATGATAACGCAAGGCTTGACATTGCAGCTAATGGTTTTTGGGGAAGACGATTTGAGAGGTCATACTTTGATGTCAGAATTTTTAACCCTAGTGCACCCTCAAATCAACCCCTACACTCTGCATACCGACGTCATGACAAGGAAAAGAGACGTGAATACCAACAACGGGTTCATGAAGTAGAGAATGCCTCATTTACTCCCTTAATTTTTACTACTACTGGTGGAATGGGTGATGCTGCTACTCAGTTTTATAAGAGATTGGCCAACCTTTTGAGTGCAAAGCACAGTCTTTCCTATGGAATAGTGATGGGATGGCTGAGATGTAAATTGAGCTTCTCTTTGTTGAGGTCTGCAATTATGTGCATTCGTGGTGCCAGGTCCAGTTTGTGCTGTCCCATTGCTGAGGCACCGATTGCTGTGCAGGTCGCTGAGGCCCATATGTAACTGAGATAATTTGTTTTTGTTTATTATGTACTTCTTGTGTCATTAATTTGTAAAAAAAAAAATAATTATACAACCAAGTACTAAGAAAAATACGAAACGCGGTTAAAATTACGTCATAAATAAATAAATAATTAATAATTAATGTTTGAGAAAACTACGAGGCCTAGAGACGTAAACTAACCGGGGATCGATTCGCCTGTGAACGAAGGCACAAACGTATAATCGTTGCGCCCATTCGTGCTGATGACTTGACCATACGTGTAATTCTATATAACGCCCAGCACCACACCCTTGCTTATTTACAGATTGGGCGAAGGAGAAGGTTAGCGAATGTCCGTGAAGTGACCTCAGGAGAGGGAAAGGCCACTTTATACACGTAAACAAGAAGATTACAAGTAAGTTTTTATGTTTGTAACGTCTCAAGTCTCCATGCCAGCTGCCAGTCACATAAAAAGTTAATTAACAATACAAGAATACATTAAAACACATGCCACTCTCTTTACAATACATGTAAACAATCTTGTCTTGTGCAGCTGGCATGGCGAACGTCCTTTGTGTTGGTGTCAGGCAATTCAATACATGCTTAATCTTTTTTGCCTTCACCTGGCTTTGCTAGCTAGCTACTAGGTTCTGGCTGGCTTGGCTGTCTTTTTTTTTATCTGATTCATCTGGCTTGCATACTCCTACGGTATTGTGTAGCTATCTCCTGCAAGTTGTGTATGCATAATTATAGTGTGTCACCCGTTACTGTGCCATTGCTTCACCACTGATGAACCTTATTTAGTTCTAGTTGATGTTGATACTTTACTGTATATTGGCTAATAATTTGATATTGCCTATAATGTATTGCTGCATACAATAATGCATAGTTCTCTCCTGTACATTTTGTATACATAATTACATATACTGTGTACACATCACTGTGCCATTACCACAACAATGATGTACTGGCACTTAGCTACTGGTGGCCTTTAGTTACGATGCCACTATTGTGTTTTATCTGTCACCACTGTGACATATTGAGGGGATCATGCCTTCACCACCTAATAGCCTCACCAGGAGGGCTGTCACGTTGGTGTATGTACTTGGTTGTATGTGACGCGGTCCTAGTAATAATAATAATAATAATCATGACACTGGAAAAAAAACAACTAATCGCGACTATGTGGGCGTGGCATCGTTAAAAGTGTAAAACGTCTGATCCACCAAGAATTTCTATTGATTTCCATCTCCAGGAGGTGCTGTTTCACTATAACTTACTATCTATAATCGTTTTCATCTACTGGGGTGTAGAATATAACTATAAAATATTGTACTTATATATTGTACTTTGTGTGGGAGGATCAAAGCGATGCCGCGTATCGTATTGTCCATACAGTACTAATCAGCTGCATAACTGTACTGTAAGTCATACAGTACAGTTATGCGCTTAATTGGGCAAATGCAGCACACTTGGGCAAACACAGTACAGTTATGCGGAGAATTTATTTGTGGAATGTTACGTAAACAACACTGTAAATCGCTAAAACCAGCCAAACTAATCCTAAGAGTTCGTTCTACGGCTAGGAATAGATTGTATAAACACTTACTGATCGTCTGATCACGAAGCTTTTTAAACACGGCTCCACTAAGACAGCACGATTGATCACGTGCGTGACATTGTAAATCGATAAAACTAGCCAAACTAATCCTATTAGGTCGTTCTACGACTAGAAATAGATTGGTTAAACACTTACTGATATCCTTATCACCGAAAATCGCAGCGGTTTGAGTACTAGAGAAAATCGCTCCAAGCCAGACGCGACCAGGAAGTACAATATAACACTTAAAGCACCGCCTTGCTTGTGTGTACGAAAAATACAGTACTCGGGGGGTGTCTCGAGGCAAATACAGCAAGCCTCTCGACACATGCACCCCCTCGTACTGTATTTTCCGTACACACGCGCGGCGGTGCTTTAACTCTAACATATTATATACAATTTAAAAACATACTGTAGTGAAATGGCATTCCCTTGGTGGTTTATAGCTTTTAAAATGAGATCTGATATTTTCAGCATATTCTGATACCTGATGATTGGTACAAGCATAATAGAAGTACAACAGCTCATTTTACACAACCTGATCATATGATGAACCTTGAAATGTCAGCACCACTGTACCTTGATGATTAAACACTTGCTCTAAAGCATGTCTCAATGGCTTATCAAGATCAAGCTGCAGTTTTTCTGCCACAGGAGGCACATTATCACCATCCTCTTCTTGTCTGGCTACACTCTTATTACTCACTGCTTGTTGACATGATAGTCTTATAGCAGGAATTTCATGTCTCATACAAGCCTGATAACCAGACATCCTGAACACTACTCTCCTCAACAGTTAGACAAAGAATGAACAAAACTACAGTGGAGGTTTTATAGTGAGCAAGGCCCAGCTATACTAATAAGGATAAACAATATTTATTATGATATCATTGGCTAGAATGACGCCTCTTTAAATACCACAAACAAACAATGAAAGAACATGCCCAATTAAACACATGCACAACTTGGTTAAAGTCTATATTAGCTATTACATATACTATATAAACATAAGACATGTACAACTGACCAGACAGTTACAAGCTTAGAACCGAGAAGTAGACTAAACAGTGACCATCACTACTACCTGAGGGGAGGGAGGACCAACAATCAATGAGATCACATGCATGTAGTGGTTATAAATACACACACGCACACACACACACGCACGCAATATACACTAGCAAAATGTGTAAAAGTGTTTTAAAACAACTAGTTCTTGTGCTGGACCTTCATCATCACTGAATGCCCACATCGTCATCAATTGGATAAATGTTTATATCAAACTTTAGAACAGAGGTATCAAGTATGGCGAGTCTGTTACCAGAACTGTCTATTTTCAGTCCCTTGCTAATCCTATTATTGGTTGAGCCACCTAGTACAGGATATATTATTGCCCCATGCCCACCTCCATGTACATGATAATTAAAATCATCCTTGTCAATGATCTTCGGAATGTAGTAGAATGGATCTGATAGTGCACGTGGACTGTTCCGCACAATTTTTATTTTATTTTAAAACACATCAACTTACTCCATCATCAGGGTCATCAGTTGATGGTTTAAAGTCATCATCAGTTGGTGGATCATCACCACCACCAGTGATCGGTGTTGCTGGTTGTAGTGATGTCTCTGGATAGTTTGCATATAAAATTGGTTCTCGATTACTTCATATCTAATTGGCAGAAGTGTACTCAAATTGATCCAAATAATACTCTGTGATTGGCGAGATGAGTGTTGATATTCCACTCTAAGAAACGCAGAAGTGTATGAAATGGAATGATGAAAAGTTTATACAAATTTCTGCTGTTAATAATGCTACTAGCTTAATAATAATTTTAGTTGATGAGCATGTATTGTAGTATCTACAATTGTACTTTGACAACGAAACTTCATCAAGGGGGAAAAACCATTTTGACCTACAGGACTTTAGAGGTACACGCACATGCACACACATAAACACACACACGCGCATGCATGCATACACACACACACACACACACACACACACACACACACACACACCCGATTGCCAGGTCTTTGGGCAGCAATTTCAATGGGACCAGTAACATCCACCATTGAGCGAACATGCCAGGTATTAGCTATGAAAACAGCTGTTTTTGCTCTCTAAGTGCATAGCTAAGTTGGTTACCCTGAAAGGCTTGCAAAACCTTAGCAGGGGCACGAGATTGGTATGAACTAAGTGACATCATCAGTGCACAAACTCTAAACTCGTAAGCTTCTAATAGTCAGTTTGGCCAGTACAAATACTGTTGCCTGGAGTTTGCCAAAGAGAGGCACTGACTGCGTAGCACTTAGAAGCACTGAACCACCCCCCACCCCACACACGCACGCAACAATGTACATACACACTACACACATACGGTGGCAACTTTCACCTACAGTTTGAAAATATTTAATTTCTTAGAAACATTTGGGACTGCTTGTAGCTCTATACATTGGTTTGACCAACACACTAGTGTAGTGTCAGGTTTCTTTGGTGGCTGGAAAACCCAAATCTTAGTGATATATATTATTCGTATATCAAGAGGGACAGCTGGCTCACAATCCTTGAAAAACACTGGTCTACCTTGTGTGTCAATTGTCAGAACCTGCTGTCCACCACCAGTAACTGCACCTACTACACGCGAGGTGGTGGTAGTGTTGTCTTCAGAGAGACCATGCACAGTCATTTTAGGAATCAATTGACGTTTTCCAAATTCTTCTTTAAGTTTTCTTTTCTATTGAGTAGACGAAAACTTGCACACATCCAACAAATGATCAACGTACATAAGATGGAATGTTTGAAATCAGCACCTCCACAACCTCTACTTTGATTTCCTCAACTGAGTCAGTTGTGTCTAGCTGTTATAACACATTAATGGTTACTTAAAAAAAGAAAAGAAAACATACTGTACAATCAGTGAAATGGCATTTCATCGATCTAGTTACTCTTGGTGGTTTATAGCTAGATATGATATTATCAGCATATTCTGATACCTGTTGATTGGTACAAGCATAATAGAAGTACAACAGCTCATTTTACACAACCTGATCATATGATGAACCTTGAAATGTCAGCACCACTGTACCTTGATGATTAAACACTTGCTCTAAAGCATGCCTCAATGGCTTATCAAGATCAAACTTCAGTTCTTTTACCACAGAGGGCACATTGATGGATGGGATGGATATTGTTAAGGTAAATGAGGAAAAGGATTTGGGGGTGTTGATTGATTGCAATCTCAAGTTTCATAGTCAGTGTTCGGCAGTGGTTAATAAGGCTAATAGACTTCTTGGCCTTATTAAACAGACCTTTTTGGATATTTCTGTAGATTCATTTACATGTTTATACAAATCAATAGTACGTCCTATTTTAGAATATGGTAACTTGGTTTGGGGACCTCACTATAAAACAGACATCCAAAAATTAGAAAAAATCCAATGGAAAGCAACTAGAATGATCAAATCTATAAGAAATCTTGACTACGAGGAACGATTGAAAGTACTTCACTTGCCATCATTACATTATAGACGTTATAGAGGTGACATGATTGCTGTCTACAATATGCTACATGATAAGTATGATATAGACCATTCTGATTTTTTTACTTTTTCACCCATTACCCATACCAGAGGTCATACATTTAAGCTATTTAAATATTTTTCAAGAACAGATGCCAGGAAATATTTTTTTACAAGAAGAGTTGTTGAACCATGGAATAATTTACCCCAAGAAGTAGCATGTGCAGCATCAGTTGATGATTTTAAGAAATTGATTGACCAATATTCATCTAACACTATGTATAAATGTATGTAATTAGTCTACTTGTACTTTTTTTACCTGTTGATCAGGTGTAACAGGCTGTTTAGCCTTATAAATTACCTGTAATAAATAATAATAATAATAATCAACATCACTATTCTCTTCTTGCCTGGCTACATGTTTCTTACTAGGTTTAGATTTCTTGGCAGCTTCCTTGTTGACTGCCTATTGTGATGGCAAGGCATCCCTACTATTGTTACCTCTTGGTGATAGTCTTATAGCAGGAATTTGATGTTTCATACAAGCCTGATAACCAGATATCCTGTACACACTACACTCTCCTCAACAGTTGCTGTCAGTGTTGGGACAGTTACTTTTAAAATGTAGCTCGTTACATATTATTTACAACTGAACTATTTAGTTACAGTTACATATTACCCATATAATAAAGTAACTATAATAATATTACATAGCTTTAAGCTGTCACGTGTGAAACTACCACTTTATCATAGACCTTCAGTGCTGGTCACTGTAAAGTGCTAATAATAATAATAATAATCACGTGACATTATTGCGTTGTTGGACAATGTGCAAATCTTCGTTATAAGCAAGAAGCTGGTGAATAAGTTTCATTCAGTAGGCTTCGTTACTTTGTAGTGGCTAAGCGTTACTCAATGGATTACTAACTAAATCAGTAACTTTGTTACTTAAAGAATATTATGTAATATTAGACTCGTTACAGTAACTTCAATACTTAGGTAACACGTTACATTGCAAGTAAAGTAACTTGAGTTACATTACCTGTTCTTACAGCATATTTTGTTATATTACTTCGTTACCACAAAAGTAATAATTATTATGTAACGCGTTACCCCCAACACTGGTTGCTGTATAATACCAAACTACGCTTGTTAGTACAGCTGGGGCCCTGCCCACTATAAAACCTCCACTGAGTGGAGGTTTTATAGTGGGCAGGGCCCCAGCTATATTACCTGTTTTTACAGCATATTTTGTTATATTACTTCGTTACCACAAAAGCAATAATTATTATGTAACGCGTTACCCCCAACACTGGACTTGCTGTATAATACCAAACTACACTTGTTAGTACAACTGGGGCCCTGTCCACTATAAAACCTCCACTGAGTGGAGGTTTTATAGTGGGCAGGGCCCCAGCTATACTAACAAGGATAAACAACATTTATTATTATTATTAGCACTTTACAGTGACCAGCACTGAAGGTCTGACAGCAACATGTGCTGCAGCCTTAGGATTACCTAACCTAATTTCAAGGACTTAGACCTAATGACTTGACCTAGTGACTGAAAGGTGTAACAGAAAAGGGGCCAAACTAAGGGGAAAAATCCCTCCAATTCTAGCCAATTATGATATCATTGGCTAGAAAGACACCTCTTTAAATACCACAAACAAACAATGAAAGTACACGCCCAATTAAACAAACATCACATGCATAGAATCTACCCACAGGTCAACATAGATAAAGTTCATTTAGCCATTACATAAACACAATGAGGTTCTTCTGTGATCAGTTATACCAGGTGAGTCTTTGCATGTGGTCTTTCTTCCTTCTGGCTGGTCTAACAAACCCCATGAATTGAAGCTGTGCCACTGCAGAGTGAAACCGTTCACTGCAACTTGTCAAGGTCAGTCACAGCAAAGGAGAGGAGAATGTAGAATAGTAAGGATACTGTAGTGACTCATCATCCATTTCACTACTATCAGAAGACATGACGGAGACAAATGCCTACAAGAAATATATAAGAATTGCACTTAACGTTAGACAATAACCTTCATCCAGTCATGAGTGTTAATCAGTTTGCCTGTACATTCCAAGTGCAGTAAGTACACTATGGACACATCAGGCATGTTACGGTCAATGCTGCTCTCCTCACCATTATAACATCACCTGCAGACTATACGCATGCTAGACACACCACTTAATGTGCTGCTGCTGCTAACTTACTGGTAGATATATTGAAGGGTTAGAGAGCTCTGTGCATGGTACTGCTGATCACTGGGTTGAGATGCTACACAAGTATGACAAAATTTATAGCCATAGATAGTGGAACTTGTCTTCTTTAGCAGCCACCCATCCATTTTAAATACCAAATAGATTACCCGAGTGAGAAATTTGTACAGTACTCCACCTGTAAAAAGCAGCCACCTGCCTATTAAGGCCATGGCCTAAAGGTGGTTTCCCTTGTACCACTAAATTGCTACTTGAAAATTAAATTAGATAAATCTTACCCTTCTTAGCCATGATGACTGGTTAAAGTAAAATATTTCATGTAGTGGGAATGTACCAATGTGACGTAAATGTTTCCTATTAAATGTACACCATTTATTATGTCATGATTATAGTAGTCTCGTGCCCAGACCCCACCCACTGCATTGAATAGGGTCTGGTGACATTCGCAGGAGTTTTGGGCCCTACGCCATTTTTCTTTTCTGACCAATCGGACGCCTTGATTCAGGTACAACGCGATTTGATAGGCTGGAACTAGGAAAATGGCTGACTACAGCTATGGATACAAATGCGTAAACAATATGGCGGCGGGCCCAAAAACATAGCGTAAGTCACCAGACTCTATTCAACGCAGTGGGTGGGGTCTGGGCACGAGACTATGATTATAGTTGACTAACTGAAACACATCCAGCAAATAATCTACAAGCCTTCTCCTAATGTCTTCGAATACCGTTGGGTGAGTTTTCTAGAGAGTAATATGATGTAACTATTATTGTTCCGTGAATTATTACTTCATTACCTTTTTTGGTCCTTTATTAGATCTATGCACAATTTGTTTATCTACATACAGACACTTAACAACACAAGATAAACAGGTAAACTGACTGTACCATTATCTGTGATAAAAGAAATTGATGCCAACTCTTGAATGAAATCTTCTAATGTTTTAGCTATTTCCGTTAACCGTGGACTACAATGACAAGGCAACAAAACATGATGAAGTACTAGGTCAAAATGGTAAATCTATACTAGCTAGCTAGTGGTCATGTTTTGTAATTTTATTCTCATAAACATAGCTAAGTGTATATGTATAAAAAATTTGAACACCAGTATAACATAAATGCTAAGCAGGGAGTCTACTATAACTCACGTAGCTACACTAACTTTGAAGTTTGCTTCAATAGTTTTATACATTTATTGACACCTTCCTCCAGTTGTTGTCTTGCTAACAGCCTAACACAACAGCAATCAGTGTACGTGATTGTGAATATGACATACTCCACAAATTTCCATGCCAAATTAAAGTGATCACTTTCGGTGATGTTGCCCAACAGACTTTGGTAGTAAAATTCATAAATCTAAAGTCACACACAAAATCAGACAGTATTCAACAAGAGAAACACTAACCTGACAACCTAATGGTGCACCTGGTAGCTTATGTGTCAATATGTGAAGACAACGCAGCATAACAGTCAAGTGTTGATGGTAATGGATTATGTCAGTTAAGGAGTTCACTACAACTGACTACAAATGTGAACGTGTAGCTACTGTGAGAGGCTATTGGTTACTGCTACTAACTTTTAATTTAACATCATCCTTAAGAAGATCAAGTTGTTTAACAGGATCATGAAGAGACTCCACGTACCTAGTTTAAATACTCACAATGTACATACAATGGTCGTCATAGTTACCTTCAAAAGGAGGGTACTGATCTCACCATTTCAAACTGAACATGACTCATTGTACTAACCATTTGTGATAAGGAGCAGTTGACGTCACACAAGAAACTCAAAGGGTGCCACATGAAATGTTCCATCACTGCAAACTACACAGTGGTAAGTTAGTGAATATAGACTAGTTTACACCTACCTGCAGACCCTTCAGTGATGGAAAAATTGAGGTAGAGAAAGTGATCAATTAAATAATGCAGTGCCTTATCCTTTAGCCTAAATCGTAATGGAGAGTTTATCAGTACCTACAGAGGGACATGAAGCTGTGCTACTTGACAACACCAGCACACCTTGTTGATCACAGCATCCAACATAGTGGCTGATGGCTGCATCTTAAAGTGTTCTATATTGAGGGCAGATAAAGAGGACATAGCGAGTGTGCGGTGAAGTGAAGTAGCAGCTGAAGTGGCCAGTCCCAGAATCAGTACTAATGGCAAATTACAAAGATGAGGCCTGCAAGTAGATATATATGACGTTGTAATATAGCTAAATGTGGTATAGTGGCCTAGCAATGGTATTCTGGGTAGCTCACACTGTACAGGAATAAGTGCTAACACAACTATTGTGTCTATCAAATCCAACCAGACCAGTTGTTTGATCAGACCATACAGTTGCACCACCTAAGAATGGTACACTAAAGCATAAAATGGTCTGTGACAGTGCATGCAATCAAAATAGCAAACTCTTCAACAATATTCTCTCCTTTCATGTACGTAGACTCTCTTGTAAATGTACATTAAGATATACACTTGAGATACATATCACACCCAAAATCTCCTAACAGTGACTAGAGCAAATTAGCTACAGAATTACAGAGAATTGGAATGGAAAACAAATGTGGAGAGTAACCGAATGAAGTGGAAACTGATTTATTATTAGAAGTGTAGCCAGATCATACATTTAGTTCAGTTCATACAAAACCAAAATTTTCATAAAATGTTGACTGAAACAATTCAGCTGGTGCTGTATAACAAGCATCAGTTACAGAGGTTGTGTGCATACTGGCAATCTATGTGGTATTTTGTAGGTCTATGTAGGCTCTTTAGGTTAGCTGTTTTGTTTTCTCTTTGTTTCACTTCTAGCTAGAGATGTGAGGGTAGAAGGGAGTGCCATTAGGGCTGGATAATGAAAAAAGAAGAAAACGTTACACTTACACATGGAGGGTACAGGTGGTGTAAGACAAAATAGAGGAAACCAAGAACCACTAATTGGCCATAAATCACAGATAAATATGAAAAGGCATATCTAACAATGCCAAAGAAGCTGCACGATATCTATATATACATGATGCATAAGTGTAGGCATACTTTGTACAGACATCTTGTGGATAGACATTGTCAGATGTATCATTTTATGACTTCGTGAAACATGCAAACATACATATATATCATCAATGGAATGTCAAGATGTAATGTCACTATAGCTATGTACCTGCATTGAATGCACACAGAGAAAATTATTACGCATCACGTGAGCTAATAGAAACTGTTGAAACTCCAGATATATCAAACACAACATCTTCACTTTTTGTGTCCACCTAGTAAGATTATAAAACAGATTATTCTGGTGAATAGAGGAAGAAAGGAAATAGAACACGGGAGCAAATCAAATCGAGTTATGTGACTGCTCTATTAGAGCATTGACTGTTCAATTAGATTATTTTAATGCTTGAAAACACACACACCTCAAATGTACAAAAGGTAACGATAAAGCTGATCTTCCAGTTGAACCAGAGTATGTATACACAAGAGTACTTGCATCATACCAACATCTCTTTTGTTCTTGCAAAAACTCTTTGTAATAACACAGAACCAATCAACCACATTCCTCAACTGTGACGGATCTGGTCTGAATTACTATCCAAATCCTGCCCAGTGATCGATGATGGCTAATGCGGTACCAACCTGTCACCCTATTCAGGCAGTTGTTCATCAAAGTTGTTTAGCAGCTGCAACCCAAAGATGCTATAGCACTGGTCAACAATGGCAATACAGTTTTTGACACTCAAACAAATCTAACACCTCTTTCCACTTCCCACCTTGCACTTTAATGCTTTTCACACATCTCTATAAAAGACATACATTTCATGCTTTTCCTCTTTTGGAAATTTACAAACAGCTTGCAGCCTACAGGATGCCTACCACAGAGCCCATTTGGAGCAGTGTACAAAATGAGGGCAATCTAGCACATACAGAGCAATATGCCTTTTATTGCTGCAGAAGTCATAAGCCAGATCCATTCAGTAGGTTTCCCCCAATGAATACCAGACTGTGGGTAGCATGCACCTCTAAGGAAATGACCATACCAAACAGGGGCGCATATAACAGCTCTGTACATGGAGACATTGCAGCAGGATCACATTTATCATCATTTGGGTTGCAATAAAGCTGACCCCTTCGTAAGGGTGCCAAATCATGCTTATAGGTCTCACTGAGTCAGCAGTATGCTCCATTTCCATACTTGATGATTAGGAAGAAACATTGTATACCAAGGGTATATCAGGACTCCTCTCAAGGTTGTCAAAGCAGCTGGTGTTCATGTCTGAGGCCTCAACAAAGTATTGAAGCACACTGAACAAAGACAAACACTTGTATGGCTGAGCTTAAAGGTTTTACATAGATGAATAGAATAGAGTAAATGCTACAAAATATGAGACATGAAAATAGTGTTATTGTAAAAGGAAATGTTTCACCAATCACAATAACCATTTTTTCAGAGTAGAAAAGCCATAAATGACTTGAACGTCTGATGGATTATGAGATGCAAAGGTTTAATTTGCAAACGTATATTTATAACAAAGGATACAGCTTATAATTAAGCATTACATGTTATCCATCTTTGTTTCCTATAGGATTAACAGAATGAGTAAGGACACAATTAATTGTTAATTTAATATTTTATGCTTAAAATGTGATTTTATTTCATGATTGGTTGATGAGTGCATCTCGATTAGAGGTGTATCGATACTGATACTTCCGATAGCAGTACAATTAGTGAAATCATCTGCCAATACCGATACCAATACTAAATATAGAAATCAATCCAGAAATCAGACACTTTTTGCTTATATGTGACCGGATTTGACAAAACCAGACTTCCACACACATCCAAATTTACGACTTTGAAGGACCATAATTCAGTATGAAAGTGAGCTATCAGTTTCAAATTTGGACTTGTTATTACATAAAGCAATGAAAGCATTGTGTGAAAATTGTAGGGCAATAGCATACTGCATTGTCAAGTTACTAGCAATTAAAGTCGAAGAATTGGATGTGTGTGGAAGCCTGGTTTTGTCAAATCCGGTCACATATACTATTGCAAACACCATAAAACTTAGTTTATTCTGAGGAACATCTGCACTGTAATTTAATCACCTTCTTATTTATTGGAATACACATGAAGCAAGTGTAGTAATACTTGGAAAAGAGTAGCAAAGGCTTTGCATTTGCCACTTTGTTGCTGAAATTGGACCTTTGGACTCTCTTTAAGTGTGCCAAATTATTGCAAGATTGCATTTGTGAAGTGTGCAAACAAAGAAAATATTGGTAGCATATATATCTGGTAATGGATGGTTAAGTGATTTCACTCAAATTTGTTAGTGCAGGCTGCCCTACCTTGTCTACTGCAAAAGGAAACAGAGCAAAAACAACTTTATGTTGATAACAACTTATTGGGATGGTGCACTAACTTTCTTGGCTTCACAACACACCACTGTGTGTGTTGATCATTCCATGCATCAAAACAAGAGAGATAACTCCATTTATTGGTAGTATCAGTAGTATCAAGAGTTAATGGTAGTATGTAATTAATTTATCATCATGGCAAGTGAATGCTGCATTATTCAATCATGCTGAAATACCGCAATTTGTACAAGATTATATTAAAAAACATATTTATCCAATTTTAACCACAGGTTAAAAGGGTTTAACTTGAAGGTCAACTGTACACTCATTACTGTATGTTAGTCAACTGAATGCTTACTTAATATTTTATTCACGGCTAACTCATAACCGGACAATAAACTCCCCGGATAATTTTGTATCACGGAGCCTCATAAATATATATATTGACTTTGAGCGGGTCTTACTCACTTTCACTTAGTAACGAGTTTTAAGCCAAGCTCAAGTTTGCTGGTTCACAGTTCTTAGTTCAAGCTCGAGTTCACTGGTTTTTCTCTCTCTCCAAGTGAAGCATAGCCCAACTTTACCGGAGGGAGACGTGCAACGAATTGCACAAGCTGTAGCTGGAATTCTACAGCCAGCTGGTCTTCACCCCTTACTGTCAGGTCCGTCAAGTTCGTCCGCTCCACCACCTGGTAAATTTCATACGCTTTTAATATTATAGCGTACACACAAATAATAATTATGTTGTCTCCTGTGCTCTCCGCATGCACTTATCCATTGAGTCACACTTCACTGAGCACTTGTGCCCCCTTGAGAGTGGGCGAGCTCAAGAGTGGCAGTTCACTGCCAGTGTCAGCCACTATTACCTAGTGGCCCTTTTAGATGTGTCCACTGTCTTTTCGGTTATTTTGGTCTGACAGCTCATTCAGTGGTAGCTGAGCTTCTAGCCAAGACAGCTTTTATTTTATAGACACATGCTAGTCATGTAATTAATTACAGGCTGTCACCTGCTTGTACTTGTATAGGAGCAGCAGTGGTACTACCTGTGGACCCTTCATTGAGGACTAATGAAGGTGAATCTTCCAGTTATCTTGCCGGTCTTGGTTGATGGTCTGAGTGCTGATACTTCAGAGGTCAGACAGCCTTTGGTGGTAATTGCAGAAGGACTCCCCCCTATTCCCCAGAAAACATTGGAGAAGATTCAACGCTAGAAGTTTGTCAAGTTGGAGTTCTTGTTATCTTATGACTCCCTGCAGAGGCCAGACACTTTTACTGTCTCTCACCAAGGTGGTCAGACCATCCTACTTGTTGATGACAAGTCTCCGAAGAAGAAAAAGCAATTGTTGACATATCATCATGGCTGCAAGCCTTTTCAGTTTATTCGGCAGCTCTAGCCGCATCTCCATCCACAACCCATGATAGGCTTATGGCTCACAGTTTTTTTATGGTTCAGCTCTCAAAGGACCTGGGTGGGTCATTGTGGATCCAGTAAAACAAGGACTTCAGAATCTGGGCAGCAGCCAAAGGGATTCGTGTATGGGGAGAACTCAACTTCTCAATATATGGGAGGTGCCTGTCCCTCCAAAGGCCATCAAGCAGTGTTCCTGGTCCAAAGGTCAACCTTCAAAACCCAAACCATATGACAAAAAGAGGCAGGCCTGCTGCTATAAATGGAATTTTGATGGCTCATGCTTTAGGGAGCAGATACTTGTACAAGTGCCACTTCTGTGGAGATGACCGCAGGGCATCAGACTGTGGAGCTGCAGCCTCTTCTGGGCCCAGACTATACTAGAACTGAAGACTACATTATATTATATGTATATATGGCACCTAAGCACTTGGTATCTATTGTGTAGGCAACCTATATTATGACATTCAAGCTGCGGGTCAGCTATGTATGCGGGTGTGTATGCTTCCACCCATAACGTTGTACAGTGTATGTCAACTGCTTGCGTTTCAGTGAAATTGTCTGATACTATTATTTACTTATTTATAGCTAGTTTACAGTATGGATAAATAATAGTTATACGTCGTGCGCTACAGCCCGAGCCTTTGGGTTTATAAATTTCATAGACTCCACATTGTGCCCGTATAACTGCTTTAGACTCTATTTCACATTACACTCAGATTACTTACCTCATCCACGGCTGTTTCTGCTGTAGGCTCGGCTAAAGCTGTTTTTGTTTTTTTTTTGGTTTTGTATCTTCTAGGGAAACACCCTCGTACAGGCTCTGCCTTTTGGTGTCACCCTGTCTTTTTTGACAAATCAGATAAATTAGTATATACATTAACAAATTTACTTGGTTATGTGTGACCCAATAATAATAATAATAATAATAAAGCGGCTGGTTTTCTTACGATAATACTAGCGCCATGGCAACTATGCGTCCTCACGTGACTAAATGATCGCACTCGTTAAATCACTGCACGTGAAGAACGCATAGCGATTCAATTTTAAGCATATGTTATATTGTGCTTGGAGGCGTGGAGAGACTCTATTTAGGCTGTTTTGGATGGGTAATAAATCTCATATACTCCACTTTGTTTTCTAATATTTTATTATTTTTATTATTAGCACTTTACAGTGACCAGCACTGAAGGTCTGACAGTAACATGTGCTGCAGCCTTAGGATTACCTAACCCAATTTCAGGGACTTAGACCTAATGACTTAACTTACTCACTGACTGAAAAGGTGTAACAGAAAAGGGGCCAAAGTAAGGAAAAAAATCCAAGATTCGAACTGCAGGTCACCCAATGTCTAGTCGGGGCCACACTCAGTCTTCCTCCAGGAGGGATGGAATTTCTTCCTTAAACCTAAAGTATTTAATATACTCCACGCCTTCAAGCGCACTATAACATATGCTCAAAATCTAGGTTCATCCAATATGCATTCTTCACGTGCAGTGATTTAACGAGCGCAATTATTTAGTCACGTGAGGATGCATAGTTGCCATGGCGCTAGTATAATATGTCTAATGTTCTGGCTTGTTATGTTAGGTCAAGAACAGAATGAAGAGGCATTGATGGAAGAGATTGTTAAGGTAGCCAACATGTAGATTGTTGGGTGATTACTTTTTGTTTACAGTCTCATGTTGTGTGTGTTGTTTATTCACTGACTGATGAGGCTGCAATGGAGAAGGTTAGTGGTTGCTATACTTGTCAGCCGCCATGTAATGTTGCTAACAGCTCACTACCTATTGGTTACCCCTGATCAAACATTGTACTGAAGGTCCTCAGTTAAAGCCCGTCATCCTAGCTGGCAATAAAGTTAGTTAGATAGTTAGTTAGGGTATAAATATATGAATACCTCAATAGGCTGACCTGCCTTATGATATGGATGCTCAGTCAGAGGTATTGATTGTGGGTTAAAATGTCTCTCTTGATATCACTGGTTTTCTTGATTTATTAGAAGCTGTCTCAATTGTTGGAAGAATATGCTGAAGTGGAAACAGGCATTGAAGTGAGAAGCACTCAGGCCCGCCGATATTACAGTGTTACTATTGTCCACCGTTAGTGTTCAGCTAAAGAACTCCTCAACGTGTCAGAGTTTATATGCATAATAACCATAATAGTGTCTGATTAGAGTTTATATGCATAAACTCTAATCAAAGTTTCCACATAAATTCCTCTGTAGAAACCATAAAAGTGTACAGTCTTCCTGAACCTGCAATGGAGTCAAACTTACTGCACATCTCTACTCTTGACACCTTTACTGTCGTTGTTAATCATCTGGTTAGCTGAAATGTTATTTCTCTTAGCACTATTTTTAACATACAATAGCTAAGACCTTTGAAACTTAAGTGCATGCACGCACTTTTAAATAATACCATGAAACTTGGCAAATTTATTTGTAATTGCTAATGTCATTTTGGCCATCCCAGATTGACCTTTGTGAACTTTTAAAATTGATTTTATAAGGTGATCCAAAAAACAGTCAGTTTTTCCTCTATCTCAGCTGCAGATTAAATGGTTTTGTTCTGTAGAGCATTTTGATGCTATCAGAAACTCCATAGCTTACAGTGAGTATAAACATTAGGATTATATCCTCCCCTTGAGGGTGCTAGGTGATGAGGATTATCATCCCCTCAAGGGTGATGATAAAAAAAGTGCTTTTGAGAGAAACTCAGTATGTATTGGTTTAATGTATACTGTAGTTATATGAGATAGAATGTGTGTGTAGGCTCAATTGGACCATGTTCACAGGGAGTGAATAACTGATAGACTGTGTATACCATACTGATGCATAGGATAACAAGTACGGTAATGACAATGACCACATTGTAAATACAAAGATGAAAATTTTCATATATGCATGCATCTTACAGATATGCTATATCAATAACCTATGAGTGAGTGAGTGAGTGAGTGAGTGTGTGTGTGTCGTGCAATGACTTACATCCACTGACCTCAATATTAGTCAGGACCTGTTGACCGCATGAAGGAGAAACAAGAACACATTTATTTTATTGCAGGTTCATCATGAAGTGAAGTAGGTTTTGGTGACATTGTTATATCACTTGTAAAGTGGTACAACAGTGTGACAGTGTAATGTAAAGGATATACATGGTACGTATGTCACTGAATGCATGCATATGCACTACCACTGGGTACGCATGTCCTATATACAGTATTATAAATTAAGGGGAAAGCTGAAAAAAGCAACAAAACAAAAAGGGATTGCTGGGGTGGTAATATAAAGCACAAAACCCAACTCAATGTCTCTAAAAGCTTTGTCAAGGCGAAATAGGAATTTGTGGTTTACATTGCCACCCCAGCAATCCCTTCTGGTATTCTTGTTTTTTTCAGCAATCCTTATTTCTCCCTTTTAAATTTTTATAAATCCATAATGGATTATACTGTTGTTATGCCACATTCAGATTTTAATATCGTTTTACGGAAGAGCAGTATTGCATTATTAGTGGTGCTTTGTGTACATAATTGCCATGTCATGACTAATTTAATCAGATATTTCAGATGATATGTTTTAAGATACTAGTAACACCATGACAGGTGGATAAACTGTAACTGATGGTTATAAATTGATCACTTCAGAAAGTATTGGTACAGACATGCAATAATGCTTGTTGGTTCCTCTGTAATTGAATTTTCTGGTCTATGATCCAATTAATGACTTAGCAATAGAGTGGGATTCTCACAAGGCTTTACCATTTGATTGCCTCATTATGTTTTTTAAAATTATATTTTTATTATATAATTAACTAGCCCTAATATGGCACTCCCTTCCACCCCGGCACACATCTCTATGAAAAGCTAGAAGAAATTTGTTTAAATCTGTTAGCTAAAAAGGGATCGATATATGTATGCCAACAGAAAAGGATACCTATAAAGACCTACTGGAGGGGGATCACATACAGTGGACGTCCTATAGACTCAGCAGTCACGAGGTCCACAGGAGTATATATCCATCTATAGAGCCACAGATATATACACATTATTGATGACCTCAACAGTGAAACGCTTAGACAGCAGGGTAGCCAGCTCATTATGAAAGAGTTAAGAGAAGGTTTTCAGTTTCCAGAGTAAGAGGTAGAGGTATTATAGAGTAAGCCAGTCCAGGTTTCATAGAGTATGATGTATTACCTCATCATGCATGCAATGATGCACATATCTATGGCTTTATAGATGTATAGTGCGCTGTAAAGAAACACAAATGGAAAAAGGAGATGTACATTTACGGCATAAATATGCAACCATTATACCATGAGACATACTAGATTGTCTCAAATTACAGCCAGTCCCTTATAAACACCACCAGAGATAGTGAGCATTGCAACAGAAGTTTTGAATAAAAATCAGTGTCAAGTTTGGCTGCTTAGTACATGCAGTTACACTTCTGCCTTGTGTGTCATGTAAACGACAAAAGTTTGGCAAGTTTGGTGAATTAGCAGGTTGGCAGATGAAAGTTTGGAAAATTTACCGTGCAGCTAAAGTTGAACAATATACAATAGGTAATTGTATGGCGAATATAAAGTTTGGCAAATTTCCTTTGATTCACCTAATTCTTTGCCATACTTTAGTCATGCCAAACTTTTGTCATTTCAGTATTGTAAACAATGAAGTGAACAGTGTCATAGGCCTATATGGCATTCCTTTCTGTAAGGTATGTTTAGAAAAACACCAAAGAGGACACAACATGAAGATCATTTAATACTGTCAAGAGTGAATAATAAAAGAGGAGAGTATCTAACTTCAGTATGGTCTATCAAAAATGAGGGCTTCAAGTCTTTCTGGTTATTATAGTAAATCCATGCTTATGATTAAAGTGTTGATGGAGCAAGTTAACACTCAGCAGTGAAACTCAAAGTAGCTACTTTGACAGATCAAACAAAGCATATTAACACCTGGACCACAATTTGAGGCAAAACTAGAACATGTCACATCATAATTTTTGATTCTGCCAAAAGGACTACATGCATGCAGACATTAATTAGTGATGCCAAATTCACACCATTGTTGTAAGCTTCCTATAGCTTCAAAGGAATATAGGTATACAGGCTTATCAAAACACTGTTAGTACAAAGTCCACAAGTATAGCTACTTCTGCTTTCCCATTAAAAATGTACAGAGCAGATTTAGGGGGTGCTGAAGAACTCTCACCTCCAAAGATCTATTGATAGCTAGAAAGTTATAGTATAGAAGCTACAGTAAATAGGTGCGATTGGATCTTATAAGCATGAAGTGAGAAGAGAAGAGCTAATCCCAGGGGTCAAATTTATATTTTCAGGGGTAAAATTGAAATACTCTAATAAAACAGTCAACTACTCTAATAGAACATCCATCATTAACTATAAGGAACAAAAGACCAGTTTGTGAGCTGGCTCTTCATCTTGACCTGTACACTGCTATCTCACCATTGTGCCTGCTGGCATGTCAATCGTTTAAAGTTAAACTTTTAATATGTATATACCATGAATCATAAGACATCAATTCTTCTTGAAAGCTATAGCTATATTCTGTTCCTTTGGTTAAATGTGTAGTAGGAAATTTTAGCTGTAACTACAAACTTGCTATACTTGGGTTGTGGTCTGTGATTCACCACAGCTTGTGAAATGAAATGCACATATACCGGAGATGATCATAGCTATGTATTACATCTCTTTCTGTAGTGGTTGAAAAATTGAAGAGGAGCAGCAAAACAAGCACATGCAATACACTAATTGCATACAAAACATTATATATAAGGCTCATTATCATGAAGTACACAATTGCTCTTTGCAACATAGATACAGTATAACATGTGGTTTCATCTTTAGGCCATAATAGAATTAAATTTCTTACAGCTCCTGGAGGTTGCACTCACCTAGACCTCTTAAATCTCAACTTTGTGGAACTCATGCATATTGCAGCCATAGTGAGTAGGCTATAATTTTCTCTATAATTCACACTTAGCTACACTGTAAAAAATGATGTGTGTCTGACCATAGATAATATATACTGTAAGGTATATATTATCTATGGTATTACCTTATTATCTACATAATATGATAAGGTATACACTATGGTCTGACACACCAAAAATGTTACAATATACACACCATGTGCAAAAGTGTGTCTATTGTGACATTTTTTGGTGTGTCAGTCTGTCAGACACACTTTATTTTGTACAGTGTAGCTTAGCTACATTTGAATTTGAATTAGCTTTACATTTAATTTTAGCTATTAGCTCAAATTAAAGCGAGGCTCAAAGCATATATATATTCAAAGTATGGGGGCTGTATATTATCTATGCTGAAACTCTGGATCTACCTTTATGCAGAAAGCAATTAAAACGATAACTAACAGTTTTAAATTTTCATTCTTCCCTTCAGTGATTAAACTATGGAACAATCTACCCCAGAACATTGTTAACGCTCCCACATACACTGAGTTTTGTAATGATTTGGACACTTATAATTACACCTGTGCATTATAATCATACATGATTCCTGCACAGTACACAATATAACAATACAATAGTGTTTTGTTACAAGTAGTATTTGCAATGAGTACTTATTTTGGCTGATAAAATAATTTTGGTGTACTGTATTAGAGAATACTTGATGAGCAAGTTTCTGCTTGGAAAATACGTCATGGGGAGGACTCAGTAAACATGGCTATTATAGTTTTTATTGTGAAAAGTGGATAACTTTTGCTGTACGTGAGTGGAACAAATAATATTGAACAAATGGCAAAATGTCTGAACGTGCCCCTCCATAATCTATTGTCTGAAATCCACTTTTCTGTTTCATTTTACTTGATGCTTACTGAAACAAATACTAATACTTGATGAGTACTCATTAAGATCACATGACCCAGCTCACATGATGTATTTGTCATCAGGGAGTGACACAATGAAGGCTGTAGAGTTTGATTGGCATAATTTTTTTTGTCAGGAACACTAACATCAGTACTTTAATACAGTGTGTGTATCATTGTTGTTACTTGAAAAAGTTGTAAATGGTTTAAAGGTTGGTACAAAACAGGTCAAATGGGTATGACTGTAGTATTCACGAGTACTCAATCATTAACTCTCAAATACTAAAAACTACGATTGTTTCAGCCCTACTTACTAGTGAACCTATACTCAATGCAAAGAACCACCAGAGGGTTGAAAGATGCTTTTAAAGGTGGTTTTTAGGTGTGCGTTCTATTAGAATTTGCAGTCACCCTGTGTAATTTATAAGTAGAGAATAAGGGGATATCCCTATTTGCAGTGTTGGGAAAGTTACTTTTACAAAGTAACTAGTTACATATTACTTGCAACTAAACTATTTAGTTACAGTTACATATTACTCATAAAATAAAGTAACTATAATAATATTACATATTATATTACCTTGTGTCCACAGCCTTAAGCTGTCACGTGTGAAACTACCACCTTATCACATGACATGATTTCGTTGTTGGGCAATGTGCAAATCTTGGTTATAAGTAAGAAGCTGGTGAATAAGCTTCATTCAGTAGGCTTCATTACTTTGTTGTGGCTAGGCGTTACTCAGTGATTACTAACGGGATTAGTAACTTCGTTACTTGTAGTAATAATATTAGACCCGTTACAATAACTACATTACTTAGGTAACGCGTTACATTTGTAAGTAAAGTAACTTGATTACTTAGGTACCACAAAAGTAATAATATTACGTAACGCGTTACAAATGTAGTGCATTACTCCCAACACTGCCTATTTGATCATACGCACTTTCAAATCAAAGTTCATGAACACAACTTAACTGACATGAAATCAATGACAATACTATGAGTCAAACTATAAATAAGTTAACATTTTGGATATCATGCCCATATTCTCTAATAATTGTCCAGCACACTGTGGTTATAATTAGATACCCAAAGTCATTCCAGTGTAATCCATTCATTGTAATTTAGGACGAGAAGAGTCTGGATTCTTAAATAGCGGAAAAATCAAAGTATATGCATCTTTAGGTTGAGGCCACTGTAACACAGCTAGTTACGTGTCAGTAATGCAAAATGTGGTACCATATTATGGCAACAGCTATGCATGGCAGCTCCAGGAATTTTGGTGACAGGTTTCCAAATTAATCAATACCTAAAAGACACTTGAACAAGTATGTATATAGTACTTAAATGTGCTTAAAATATGCTTTGGTTATACATTAAGTAGCTACTTACAAGATATAAAATGCAACTGTTCTATTAGAGTGGTCAGTGACTGCTCTATTAGAGTAAATTTTTAATTGTCAATTGCCATGGGTACAGCAAGGGAGGAAATATGACAGCAATGCTTTATAAATATACAGCATTAAAGGAAATGCCTAAACCCCATTCAGTATATCATGCTATCCTGGTCAGTCATTAGGATTTGGTCCAGCTGATCCGGTCCATAAAACTAAACACCCAATCCACCAACATGAAACTGTCAGGCCAGCAACATAAACCCAAATTGCAAGGGAGGCAATGATTCAGCGATCAGTGATCTGGAATTCAACGGTCATAACATAGCTGTGATCTGTACTATTATTAATTGCAAAAATGCATACAACATTACACCTCTGTATCCTTGCGGTAGGTTTGATAGCGCGTAGGTGAGTTTGCTAGTGTGAAGTGTTCGTTACTTTTGCTCTTTTCCTCTGGTTCTGCAGTGAGGAGGGCGGGGCTCTCTTCATGCTGACTTAATTGTTGCGTAGCATCAGGTGTGGTTAGCACATCCTCTGCTTCTTGCATAAGTGATGACAATGTTTCATCAATCTCCTTCTCTCCCAATTCATACATCTTTGCACCACCATCATCATCAGGAGGTGGATCTTCATGTGACAATGTCTTATTGCTCATGTGACCATAAATGGCCATGGCCTATAGCTTAAAATAGTTTACGATGCAACATTATCTGAACTCACCTGGGATACCATTGATGCAATGTTTCCTGTATTCTCAGGCAACATTAAAGTGTTGGAGGTCTTAGCTAGTTTACTGAATGCATCCACATACTAACAGAAGTATACTACTGTATAATACATCATATAGTGTTGCCCCTTACCTGTTCTGCTACAGTCAGTGAGGCAGCCTGGGAGCCATTCTGCATAGAGCAACAGTTTTTTTTAGGTAGTCATGGAAATATTATATATATACAAACCTTTCCACCAATTACTTCTCCTACTACTCTGAGAGCTTTGGCACGTGCTTCAGCCTTAGCGATGGTTGCAATAGCAGCACCTGCAGGCAAATGAGTGTTGTGTCATTGTATTATGTAGTAACCTTTGGCTGTGTTGATTTGTTCAACTTTTTTAGCTTCTGATGCTAAAATCTTGCTTTGCTTGTACCCCTCAGCTTTGTTGATGGCTGACTCACGAGTTCCTTCAGACTCTAATACAACAGCTCTCTTCTTTCGCTCTGCTTCTACCTACACAAACAATAGCAAGTAGAATGTCTTCAGATCCCTCCATTTTCTTATGAGACAGCTGGATCTGAAACACCCAATTTTGCGAGGAGTGGACCATAAATTTTTACATTATAACACTGGTAGGTTGATATCTCATAAGCCCATCTGATCATTGGTACTAACCTGCATTTGCATTGCTTCCTTGACTTTGGTAGGTAACTGAATGTCCTCTAGGAAGGATAAATGATACACAATTAAGGCTAGTACTATTATTCTTACTGACTTATTTCATATCTCATACACTTTACACCCCAAGCCTCCGCTGCATTGTTGATGGATTCTAGACAGTGTGATAGCGTGGATAACACCAAGAGGATGACATTTATCATCATACACTTACCCACAATGGAGAAATTCAATATTGTTCTCTCTTGAAACACTCTATCTAATTTTATCTTCCCTACATAAAAAAAATTATCTAAATATAGTAAAAAATTCTACGTTGCCAGACTTCTGAATAGCTATTATTTGATGTATGATCGTAGAACAGAGACAATAGTGCAACTTTGCACACGCAGCTAGCTGATTACAGGTGCATTTATATAGTTACTAGTCACACACATACGCAACACACATACACACCTAGTTCAGACCTCATGGTGGTCTGTGCTAGTTGAACTACAGCAAACTCAGCATCCTCAACTCCATATGAAGCCTACCAATATATCACATCACACCATAGCCACCAGTGGGGTGTCCTCACAGCATATGGATCATATATTCTCATATAGAGCACACCGTCCAAGTGAAGTGTTACATTATCTACTCAACATGAGTTAGAAACATCACCTACTGAACTCCTCATACCTTCAGTAATGGCTGACTGTGAGGGGATGTCAATGGCTACTTCTTTAAGATTCTGAACATATTTGATATTGTCAATTACTGGAAGCAAAAAGTTGAGGCCCTATGAGAACAAAGTAAAATCTTAATATAGTTATAACAATCCCTTTACTGGCTTAAGTGTTCGTAGGTAACGTCCAAAGCGCTCCACCACCCATGCCTCTTGCTGCGGTACAAAATTAATTATCTAACAAAAAGGAATTTATAAAAATTAGACGGTATATACATTACTCACAGTATTGACTGGTTTCTTCTTTTCTACATGAAAGATGGATCCTGTTGATATTGGTCTCCTACATGTGTACTGTGTAACAAAATAATCCTTAACTTAGTAGTGGACAGTGTAAGGAGTCTATATTGCACTATACTACAAAGCCTCATGTATTGAATACAACAAGTCTCATGCATTTACATACTCTCAGCAATCTTCAAGTATTTTAACCCAAGCACCAAGTCTATGCACAGCACTTGTAGTGACATAATTATTGTGACCATATAAATATCTACAAGATTGAATGGTGCCTGTGACCTGGTGGCAACTATTCAATACATGAAATGTGTGGGGAGGTTTGTTTTATAGTAAGCTGATGATGCTAGCTAGCTGTTCATGAAGGTTAATTTCCTTATAATAAATGACATCCAGCTATATCCAGCAGAGCAGATGCATAGTACAACCAGAAGATGATGGTCAATAGAGTTTGTCATCTCTCATCGGTAGTGTAGAGGGTGCAACTTGGAGTTATAGCACACAGTCAATCAATTAATAAGGATCATGTACACTGTACAATCATGTGAGGGCACAATATATTATGTAGTCAGCGTGTCCTGTTCATGTGCTGTGATCTTACAACGAAACATGGTACCTGAAGAAGCTTATAAAGCTTCTTCAGGTACCATATTCCATTTTTCACTGTTGAAGCCTTTATGTTGATGAAGCTGACAAAAGGTTTGTAAGATACAATGGATGAAGGCGCAATCCATAGCTATGCATGTAGCTTTGCATGCTATGCACGTAGCTATGTATATCTACTTAATAATTTGTAATATTTAGTTTGTATTTGTTGTCTGTTTTGTAATGCGAGTTTTTGGTTTTGTAATATGTGTTCAGTTGTTGTTGCTTGTATATTGTGTGTTTAGCTAATTTTTGTACTGTGTATATTTAGTGTTACTGTATGTTGTCACTCCTGCAAGGAAGAACAGCACTAGCCAATTGTGTGGAGTTTAAACAATAAATCATATCAAATCAATAAATCATGGTACAAAGAGCCTTCCAAATGCCAATGGAGGCTTTAAATTTGTGTGTAATGCACACTTGTGTTGGTATCATTAAACACACACACACACCGACACACACACAGACACACACACACACACACACACACACCTGTAATGATCTACTGCTGGATAGCAAATAATTCGCGGATGCAATGTGTCGCCAATTACTGACCCTAAAAGACATAATAATGGAGCACGAGGAGAGGTGCGCTTCAAGTTGATATAAAGCGCTTTAGATAGAATAATAATAGTGTGCATTTTATGGAATCAGCTAAAGATGTTATTAACTCCTTTAAATTGCGATAGTGGTAGTAATGCTGTAGGTACATCAGCGTCTAGCAAGAAGACCAGTAAAGAAGCTCAGGTATTGCTTTATAATTTAGTTTAATCATATAGAGGATCTGTGGTTTAGCTATGGTTATTGTCGCTTGTCAGAGTTATAACATGCTGGCTGCGTTACTCTACTTTTCTCTTGTCTTGTTCAGTTGTCCAGCACGTGCCTTTCTTTGTGCTGTGGGTGGTAGGTATAGGCAGTCCATCAAGCCCGAGTTAAAAAAAAAATTAAATGAAGTTATTGTCACTACATGGTTTACTCTATTAAAGGAATCAGCATGTTTCCAGGAGTATCACGATGCGCTGAAACTGCAGCGAGACGGAGATTTAAATGGCGCCAGGGCTCTCTACTTACACTTGCTACAATCATCCTTTTTAATGGGAGAAGTGAGTGAAACGTGTACACATATTGAGCACAAATTGTGCAGTTGTAGAAATGAGAGATTTTAAAAAAAAAAATGATTTACACTGCCTGATTTTTAGACATTTAATTTATGAGCTTCTTACTGAAAATGTAGACCACCCTTGTTCTAATTTGGTTGAGATGAAATGCACGACAAATGTGAAAAAGATATTTCTGTCTCTGATATGTACATGCATGTAGTGGGCATAGGTAACCTAGCAGACTCTACAACTTGTGAAAGCTGATCATAGGTAAAGTGTCAAGTCATTTGAATAAAATTAGTACTATAAATGAGTACTCAGCCAATTTCAAGAATTCATGTAAATGTTTTTATAGGAAAGCTCTGGAACTGTATCAGCCACAGCCACAAAATTGAAATATTCAATTTGTCGTAATCTTGCTGGCATCTTCAAGGATCAGGGAGATCTCTCAGTTGCCATAGAAACATATCTGAAGGTAGTAGGATATTGCTGTTATTGTTGTAGTAATAATCACTTCCAATAGGCAACACGTATTGATAGCACAGACCTCACAACTTGGTTACAGCTGTCAAAGGTTGCACAGTTGCAAGGTAACCTACCGATAGCCCGAATGGCTTTGGAGAAGGTTAGGCTTCAGACAATCTGTATCTGTTGAATGAGTGTGTTGTAGGCACTGGAGTGTAATCCTGATCACTGGCCATGTCTTGACCAGTTGTGCAGAGTTCTGTTTAGTATACAAGATTATCCTGGTGTGTGTGTGTGTGTGTGTGTGTGTGTGTGCGTGCGTGTGTGCGTGTGTGTTTATTTTATGTTATCTGTACTAAATCTTTGGGTAACAGAGGTGTATACTACAATATACAGCTGTTTACACTAAGTAAAATGAACAGCAGCTGCCACACAACTTAAGACACCAATCCTTGAAACAGTGCTATGCTGCAGTGTGTCCATATATGGTGAAGAAGTGAAACTATTTTTTAAAAGGGCCAACTTGCTGTCTCACAAAATTAATTTTCTAACCATTAGTTTTTCCTGTGGCTTGCACATTCACAGGAATGAATTTATGACACTAATTCTATTGTGCTTGATTTGCATGCCAGCATAATTGGCAGGTGCATAAATACAGACAACTATGTTTGTTTTGTCTTTGTAGCTTGCCTTGCTACTTGCTCCACTGCCCTGGAGAGAAACCCTTCATATGAACAAGGTGTGGTTATTGTATAGCCACTAGTGGTAGTGTATCCTGTGTGTGTAGGGTTGGTATATGTTGACCATATTTTACGTGAGAATGGGG
Source organism: Dysidea avara (assembly GCF_963678975.1). Classification (NCBI taxonomy): domain Eukaryota; kingdom Metazoa; phylum Porifera; class Demospongiae; order Dictyoceratida; family Dysideidae; genus Dysidea; species Dysidea avara. The sequence goes on along the minus strand of NC_089278.1, from coordinate 6,619,807 downwards.
ACACTCTTTGGATCCGTCAGTTTGAAGGCTTGAAAAAGTAAACAAAGAAATTTTATTTGTGGCATTTGTGTTCATGAGATTTATGATCATTTTGTGGGCAGGTATCAAGCAAGTGTCTCAGAAGTGTCTTCCAGTGGTGTTGCTAAGGTAAACCAGTTATGTTTCAGAAACACAATTGTTTTGTTGTTACAGTGTTTAGAAGCTGCTAATACTTTAAGGCAGAAATGGTCCCAACGTTACAAAGATGAAGAGGAAGCATTAATATCTAGCTGGGAACCTATCAAGTTCTCAAAAGACCTTCAGGATCTGACGTAAGTGTGTGTGCAAGGTTAACACAAATAACAGTGGTTGGTAGGTGGCTCAGTCTCGGAAGATGGCTAGTAGCTGCCTGGGACCACTGTGATGAACTGGCTCGGTCTGGAAAAGTGAGCTCATCTCTATTCTCTGTACTCCATTCTAGTTTGTATTCGTAATCTACAGAGTAGCTGGTCATGTAGACTGGAACTTCCCGACAAATCCAATACTGGTATAGAGCTGTCAACTGGTGCACACATGTTACCATATTGATTGCAGTTAAGAGTGTAACATTTAAGTTGGCTAGTCCACTGACACAGTCTTCACCCAGCACTAGTGGTAGGCCAGTCCACAAGCTGTTGCTTAGTATCCATTAGTTTGTTTCTTCAGACACAACCTTATCATCTTCAGCTGGAGATAATATTCCTCACAAGTCTTCTCCACAAAAACGAAAGTCCGCTGATGTGGCTGATCATATTCCTCCAAAAAGACGTTCTGCTCGTGTATGTAGTGTGTCATGTTGTCCCATCTGTAGTGGTGTCTTGTGACAGGCTGCTAGGGGTAAGAGGAATGAAGGACCACAGAATTATTTTGATATGCTTAAGAAATATATCCCAGAACGTTTTGGGTCAGTTAACACAGCTGCACACACACATACTACACACAGAATTGTTCACTACTTTGGTCCTCACTAGAATTCTCTTGTGTACAGTGTATAACAGACCTGCTGTTTTTCTGCAGTAAGCACGTTGAAACAATAATTAAATTGTTATCCATGTAAAACAACCAAGTTATAACAAATGGATGCAGCCTTGGGTTAAAAGTTGTGAAATTAAAGGTGCATGGTGGCCAATAAATGGCTGCCACCCATTTTAATGGCTGTCTCATCTTGACTGCCACCTTTTCTTTTTTATCTATAATTGTATTGTAGAATATAATTATTTTATTTGACTATTTGTTAATTTTTTGTATTACTCTAATGAATAGAGTACTGGTACACATTGAGTACTTCTAATGCAACACACATTACATGTTTATGATATCTACAGTGTATATGAATTTCATTTATAAGGTAGAAATTAAGTGGGCTGAACAGCCTGGCTCAGTGGCTAATGGTTTGGGAGTTATGCAGATGTGAAGGTCCCTGGGATGGATTTTTTCTCAACGTTTGTGGTTGTCCCCTTGGTGATGTTATATGAGAGTATCTTGGGGGGGGGGGGGGGGGGGGGCATGATCCAAAACTTGTTCAGATTATAAATCACGAATCTGAAACTGCAAATGGTTGCATTACGATGATTGATCCATATGCACACAAGTTTCTACTGTAAGTGTGCCAAATGTCAAGGCAATTAAGTATAGAATTTGTGTATTATGGTGAGTTTTTGTATAATGTGTGAAAAAGAAAAAAAAGAATATTCTAGCCTTTAAAACTAAGAATAGAATTAAATTTGGCTGCCATATCTTTGGAGTGATTGATTCATTGTAAGTTATATAATGTAAAAAATGGTGTGAGGGATCATGGAGCTATGCATGTGTGAAATTTGTATTTTCTTCTACCTGTCAATATATCCATGTTGTGATGTGCCAACATTCTTGGCCACATGGAACACTACGGTGTGTCTTGATCTGCAGGAGACAAATACACTGAGAGTGTTCTGTTAATTATTTAGCATTTATCATTCCTGTCATTTTTAATGTTCTGAAATTTTCTTGTGTCGGTCACAAGAGAGGTTGGTCACATCTATCATCCATCTCATGATCTTGAACAAATTTGTTGACACCAATATCAAGTATTTTAATCAAAAAACTGCATGTCCACACTGGAGCTTTTTCAAGCCCAGCACAAACATTACTTTCCTATTAAAAAAATAGTCTTGAACACCTGGTGCTATGCTTGGTTGTGTGTGTTATGACACATGTCATGGGGTTATGGCACATGTCATGGGGTTATGACACATGTCATGGATTACTATGGGTGACTGACCTCCTCTGCTTGTCAGTTGAACTGTAATCACATGTCACTCTCCCAGCATGGCCCAGCTGGAGTCACTACACTCACTGGAATTGTCTCCATTGAGGAAGAAGTCAGCTGCAAGGTGAAGTGTAGATGGGTATGCATGCATGATGCTAGTGGGTGTGGCCACATGTTCTATAGGGACAGCATCGGGAAGCACTTGGTAGCTGCACTAGCTAGCCCCACAAGAATTCTAGCCAATGACAGCCAGCCAGACAATGTGCAACAATTTATTGCTGAGCAGAAGAACAACAGGTCAGATCATCTTTACATCCTGTTTGGGTGTCATATAATTTTGAAACTATGATATTTTTAATTCAAGAAGGATGTATTGTGTGTTAGCTCATCTCCAGGGGCATAAGGAAGGGGTTTTTGAAATCTTTTTAATAATTATATATAGGACACCATTGTCAAAATTTGACTGAGCATAAGTACAGATAATGGCAAGAACATTGGACGGTGCAATAATATGAAACTAACTAGGGGAGATCCACAAGGAAGAAATTGATTAATAGAGCAGCCACTTGTACTCTAATAGAACAGTCACAAGGGTAAGCATGTAAATGTAGATTTAAAGTCCTCCATCAGATAACCCTCCTTACTTGTGGCCCAGTTGTGACCTAAACTGGTAACTCCCTTGAAAAATTGCGGTCATAACACCTTTGGGGTACCCTTCAACTAAAGTGCTCCTCAAATCAATCGCTCTAGCTGTAATACTGTGAAACTATAGTAGAGAATTTGGGACCTTATCTGGATAGTATCTTTGCTGCAATAAATAGGTCAAAAATATATGTAGGCAATATTGAGACCAGAATCTTTGTCCTCATTGTGACTTTTCTGATGAGTCCTCAGAAAGCTAATGTAGTAAGGTTTTTCAGGCATATGTACATATTAATTGTAGTGACAACTGTTATCACATCATATATAGTGTCCTATACACACTGTGTGTACTGGTTGATGTTTTACAGTGGAATAGTGTTTGTGGTTTATGACTTTCTCAAACATCTGGCGCTACATTTTAATTGGGTGTGGTGAGTTGCTGTGTAGATGTGCAGCTCATGTGATGACACTGATCTGATGTAGGCCATTCCCACTGGCGGGAATATTTGTAGACCTTTATCAGAGGGTGGAGCAACGGGTACCTCAACCTCCTGCATTGTGGTCAGCGATCATGTGATGCTACTGATACTGTATGTGATCTTATAGCAACCAATTGGAGAAGGCTGAACTAGACTACTTGAAGGATTTTGTGAGGGTAAGCTTGTCTGTATTTGTGTATGTCTGTGGTACCTGTAGTGTGGTGTGCTAGTATATGTGTGTCTGTTTGTTGGTATGTCTGTATCCTTGTACTGTGGTCGTATGTATGCCTACTACAGATCAGTCTGGTCTACTGTGAGCTACTGGTGGACAGTCAGTGTAGGGCAAGTACAGTGAAGAAGAAAGGAACAGACAAGACAAGGTAGTGATGTGTGACATATATCATCTGATTGTTCATGTTGGTTTAACTAGTCCCACCCTACCACTTGTTGATGGACTGATTTCACTGATGTTGTTCTCTGTGTCAAAGTTTGAGGGACAAGAAAAGGACCATGTATTGTTCAGAGGTACATTCCACTATTGTGGGGCTGTTCAGAAGATGTGGTTGTTGCAGTGGTGTGGTTGATGGCACAGGTCAAGATGACAAGGAACAACCCATCAGCTACCACTGGCCATGTGCTTGAGGTTTGCTTGCTGCATGTGTTAGGGGAGTGTGTTTATGTGTCCTTTTCCTCTAGCTTTGCCGTCTCCTAGAGAATTACGCTGATCAAGCTAGTGTCATCATTTACCTGTGTAATCTTCACCATGACCCCTATATATCCCTAGGTGTGTGCGTGTGTGTATTATATTTCTTCTATAAGGTATGTATTTATATCACACATACATTCTCTATAGCACATGCCAAAGAAAGGGTTAACTCACTGGAGAGATCATTGTCTTATGAGAATGTCAGTTCTACAATATCTCTCTTCTCACGGTGCACTTAAAAATTATTTAACAGATCAACTTGCTCTACCAGAAGGGTAGCTACTCTGAAGTTGTGGATCATCTACTACCAGTACTGGAGCAAGAGTCTGGTAGCTATAATGAGGTGATTTAACAAGTGTCATTTTGTCATCATCTTGTCTGTTCCAGTTTCTGATTGGCTCCTCTCAACTTGGAGGTGACCAGAAACTTCAGCTGGTCTCCAGTCTGTATCTGCTATTGTCTTCTTTGTTCAAGTTGAATAGGATTGAAGTGAGCACACTAGCCACTGTAGCAACTGTATGTATAACACCTTATGATGAATGTATACTGGTGTACTGTATTAGCCTGTGCTGTAGTTTCACCTGAGGCTTTTATACCAGGACAAAAAATGGAATGCTGTACTTGTAAAATATTAAACTCTCCTATATTGTTTTGTTCTGACTTGCTCTTAGATACCATTTATTGTTTTCTGTTTTATCTTGGGTGGTTTTTGGCCTTGTCTTTTCACAGGAGTGTTTGTGTTGTACAGTACAAGCAATGGATGAACTACTCACACACAACAATACTAACAGTGAGTTGTGGACCAACAGTCTCTTCAACACATTTGACACTGTAAACAAGTGAGAGAGGGTCAGTAATGTATGACAGTACATCATCTGCTGTTACAGGTGTATTGTTGCTGAACCTCATCTGCTGGCAAAGCCATCTCAACAAGGAGTGGTGAAGGTGTTAATAGTACAGATTTGCCGAGTGTTAGACTTGCTGTCAGAAATAGCCGACTCTCCCTTGCTGCACACCTTACCTGTGTGTCTGCCATGGAAGATTTTCTACTACATCTTAAAGGGGTTAGTAATGGTAGCCTTTTCTTGTCTACACCTTCATTTATGGTGCAGGGAGGAGACTGATGATAATGAGAACAATGAAGGTGATAAAGAAGATACACCAGCTATTGCTGCTGTCACTGAGCCAAGCTCCAGTGATGTCACCAACACTCCAACTTGTAGTGTCAAGAAGGAACCATCTGATGATCCCCAGACACCAGTGGCAACAAGGAGCATAAGCGACTTGACGTCTCCCATGCATGACCACACCTATGCTCTTCCATCTGTACTCATCACTCCGACAATGATGGCTACTATTGATAGTCACTCTCAGTCACACAAGGGATACACCTACCTCTCCAAAGTTGGGTCGATTCTAACAACGCCTTTACTGCCAGCTGAGAAAAGTTCACTTAAAAAATCAGTTGAATTTTTAAAAGAGGCTCACGACCACTTGGGAACGTGAGTAAACCTAATATAAAACATGTTGTGGAATTTATGATGTAACCAACCAACCATCCACTTGCCATCAGCTGTTGCCAGTAGCCCTAAGAGTTTCTACTCATCTTGAAGTACAGTATAAAATGAATAGACAGACAGACAGACAGATGGATAGACACACCTAGTTATTGGCTTTCTTGTCAAACAGGTTAGGCTGGTGCAGCTGGGACAATGGCTGTCTCCTGTCAACAAGTATTCAAGTGCTAAGGAAGGAGTTGAGAGTGTTAACTGCCTTCTCTCCACAACACAGAGAGGTACTACAACACCTCTACCATGCAATTCTCTCTCATGCACCCAGATTAGGTTCTTTTACAAGAACTGGAGCAGTGTTACTATTGTCTGTATGGACACCCCAGGAAAGTGTCAAAAGCAAAGGTGAGTGATGTTGTGTATTACAATGTGTGTTATGTGTTCATCTTGTAGGCACGAGGACTTGTGGAACATGGAGCCAACCCAGTGAGTATTTGAGCGTTCTATTAGAGAATATTTCTGTTCAATATATTATATTCCAATGTAATTCTCTGGTTCACTAATCCTTGCTTGTTCTACCTGCAGTATATGTGTTGTATGAGGTGTCATGTTACAGATCACCCTAACTTGGGAGGATTCCCTGGTACTTATGGAGTACTTCCACCCAGCCTCTCTCCCTTCTGTTGAGGACCACAAAACCAGCTGCATGACTACTGATGTTAGTAATAATGGGGTAGAGTAGCTGTTGACTTGTTGTACTGTGCACTAGTTACTGGCTCTGTATAAGAGAATAGTGGAAACAGTTCCTGGGAAATTAGGACAAGGTGCGTGTGCGTGTGCGTGTGCGTGTGCGTGTGCGTGTGTGTGTGAGAGAGAGAGGGGGGAGTGGGGACACTGCTCCAGTCTACCCAGCGGGACCTGGTGATCTGGTGTCAACTAGCCCACCCAGCTGTAACGTCAATGGAGCCACCATTCTACACTATAGCAAGTCATCACACACAGAGGTAATTGATCGAGGTAGCAGATACCAGTAAACAATACCTATCCATTTAGTTAAATGTATCTGGTGTTAACCAGAGAAGTAAATGCCAACTGTCCACAACAGGTGAGGGTCCTTCAGGTGTTCACATCCTCACACGTGAGACATGGAACAGCTTCCTGTGAGTTACTAGGAGGATTTGCCTATTCTGACTTGCAGCACCTGAGTAGTGTTCAGGTGTTCCAGCACTGGTGCACTGGGTAGTGTAGGCTTGTGTGTATTGTATGTGTATGCATGTATGCGTGTGTGGTGTAGTACAGTGTCGTGGTGTACATGTGACTACTGTGGAAAGACCATTTGTACATATTTTATAGTTATGGATCAAGAAAGCATTCAAGCATTCATCGATGGTAATTCTACTGAACTACCACAGCCCAAGTTACCCCACACACAAAGGTGACCCATACATCACGCACGCACGCATGCACACATATACTTGCATGCAACTTGATCTTCCTTCTCTTCCAGTGCTGTCATATCAGAATTATACTACCTGTTGGCTGATGAGTCTTTGAGGACCAATGACATCAAGTACATTGTGGCATAGTCTGATTTTGTAGTTATACTGTACTGCTGTAGTAAAGCATTGAAGTATTATCTGTTTGATTTATCATATTGCCCTGAGAGATTTGACTCATGGGCAGGTATTGCGTTGGCCAAGTCACGTAAGATAATTGATAAGATTCAGCAAGTTAGTTAGTTGTACCGCCTTCTTGTTGTACTGGTGTCCTCTAGTGTGACATCAAGCTGGGAGTTGAGAAGTTTGTACAACGACATGCTGCTAGTGTGCTAAGGTAACAGGATCAGCTCCTCAGCTAATTGTTGATGATGCATTCTTGTTGAAGGTGTTTTGAGAAGGCTGTCTCCTTGAATGACAAGAACTGTTTTGTTATTGAAAAGGTAATGGCCATACTTACATCCCATAGTCAACTACATGTTAAAACAGTTTGGGTTTTTTGCTTACACTTTACAAGCATATGCATCACAAATCATGAAACAGGTGAGTCCTTTTATTGAGCCATTAATGTGCTAATACAATATTGTTAGAAAACTTTGTACCCTGCTGAGGAGCTTCAATCATGGGCCAAGGAATGTCGGAATAAAGGGTTGTACCTCTCCAAAACTTGTTTCACCATGGCACTAGGGCTGACTGGTACCAAACTAGCTCAGCCATGGTTGTATCAGTACATGTTGAGCAAAACTTATTACAAACTGGACATGCCAATCAATGTCTGTCTTGAGGGCATCGTCACCACCACACAAATGCTAGACAGAGAAGGGGCTGTCTATCCCAGAAATGTTGACTTGTCCTCAAAGTTTTTTGCTAAAGAATCAATAGAGGTATGAAGTTACTGTGACTAGTAGTGCACAAGCTCCTCGCAGCACTTATGCGTTCCTGTTGATTCATTACTACTTGACTTTGCAGGTTTGCTACCAACTCTACTCAATGCTACTGAAGCACATGATCAAAGGTAACAGTGGTGACGACAGCAGTCAAATGCTGGCAGGGATGAAAGAGTGTCCCCTAAGTGCTGTCATCTTTCCTGAAGCTGTAACATTCGCCAATAAGATTATTCCTGATCATACATCCACTACATCTTGTGAGTCAGTTGATGAGGTGGTGACTAATGCTTCAATGATGACGCCAGTGGAAGAGGACAGTACCATAGTTTGTATGGACACTGCAGTTTGCTGTCAAGAGGAACACACCTCAACTGTTCACAGCACTGCAATGGACACTACACCACCACAACATGCACAAGACAACTTAACACAGTCAACTTCTAGTGATGTGACACCAGATGGTAGTTTGGGAGAGATGATGTTGGAAACACTAAACATTCCATCTCATATGGACACGTCCACTGTTTATCGCTGCATTTGTGTGCTGCTTAGTTTGTTATTTAGATTTCCTGTCAACTTCAAGCCACTATACAGACTAGCATGGCTCTTTTACAAGCTGAAAGCTTACCAGGTTGGGGCTAGTTTACATTATATAGTGTCTGAAGTTGTGTGACTGTCTGTAGCTTGCGAAAATGTGTCTACTAGGACCATTACCTAAGGAACTACAACAGGCAAAGATTTTGCCATTGTTTGTACTCAAGTCTAACATCTTTACTGTATGTCTGTCAGTGTGTGTGTGTGTGTGTGTGTATGTTGTGTTATACTTTTCTTTAGAATCTATGGCAGATTCCTGGAGAAGAAATCAACAGGTAGTTGATGTCTGTCACTAGTATTGTATCTAATGTTCTTGTAGACCTGGTAGTTTTCCTTCACATGCCAGAACCAACTTGGAGTTGCTGGTTAATGTTCTACTGGACCTCCACGACCTCAGCTCCCTCACAACACTTGCCTCCAACCTAAGGAATAAGCCAGACCCTCACAAGTATGCTTTCAATTTTTCCATGCTCATGATTGTAATGTGTGTTGTGTAGGCAGTATCTACGGGACACTGAACGTCTTGCTATCACAAAAAGAGTGAGTGACTTTGTGTGTTATGAACGTGTACATGTAAAGATTACTATAGGTGGTATTACTGTGTGTTGAGCTGTTGAAGAAGTTTTCCACTGAGGTACATGCTGGGGAGGCTGATACCAGTGACCTGTTTGCTAAAGGTTCACTAGTCAAGCAACTAGCTAGCAAGACTGATGTGGGCTCAAAAGAATTGAGTAAAGTGAGATTTACATGTATAAACCTGGTGCTCCAATAAATTTCATTACAGGAAGTCGCCTCTATTTTATCTGAACTCATGCCAAAATTATCATAAACTTTCCGTTACATAATTAGTGTACTAGTATTGAAATGATCTATAAGGTATTGTAGATACGTCACAGGTATCTGTAGTCACGTGACTCAGACAGTAAAGATGGCGTTGAACCCAGCGAGTGTGTTCTGCGCGTTATGTAGTGATTCGTTCACTCCTCACGAGAATATGGTAAACTCGGGCGGTCAAGTGTGGCACCAAAAGTGCTTCGTGTAGGTCGCTGCACTTGCTAATCAGCGTTCGACTATATCTCCTGTAGGTGTGTCCAGTGTTTTAAGCCGTTCCCTGATGGACTGTACTTTGAGGTATAGTGATACTACCAATAACTGATGTGTACCGCGTGAATGTAATTGTAGCACGAAGGCAGGAAATATTGTGAGCACGATTATCAGGCGCTTTATGCTCCTTGTTGTGCTGGATGTGGTGAGGGTTGTTATGTCACACGCGATGCACAATAAGTTGTGTATGTAGGAGAGTTTGCTACTGGGCGTGTCATACGTGCCCTAGCCCAGAGCTGGCACCCAGACTGTTTTAAGTGTGTAGTGTGTAAGGTGTCGCTGGCCGACATTGGCTTCATAAAACACCAGGGAAGGTAAGGGGTATAATTTGTTATATGATGTACTAATGTCATCTGTCTAGACCACTGTGTAAGAAGTGTAATGCTGAGATGAAAGGTATTTTGTAAAAAAAAAGTATCAATCATTACCTTTTATGTACTTTTGGTAGGAGCTGGAATGAAGTTTTGTATGAAGTGCAAGTGAGGTTTCTGTTGTGTATGTGACCTAGTGGAGCATATGATTGTTGTACAGCTTACCCATCCATGGTGAGAACATCACATATCGTAACCAGGTGGTGCATCCTCACCATTTTAACTGCCGTAAGTGTGGGTAAGCCATACCAATTCCTGATGCTGTGGAATCATGTTGTTCTGGTAGTAAACAATTAACACACAAATGCCGTGAACGTGATGGAGACCTCTACTGCCTTCGTTGCTATGACAATCTGGAGTCAGCCATTTGTGGGGCATGCCGACGTCCCATAGAGGGCAGGATCATCCATGCTCTGGGGAAGATGTGGCACCCAGAGGTGTGCAATGGTGTTGTGTTCATTGGTGAAGTTCTTAATGTGTTGGTAGCATTTTGTATGTGCTCAATGTGAAAAAATATTTGATGGCCGACGCCATTTTGAAAGAAAGGGGCTTGCATACTGTGAGCTTGATTACAGTGAAGTGAGTCATCACATTTGTAATAGTTGTTTTGAATTGGCTGACTCAACAGTTGTTTGGAGACATTTGTTTCAGCTGTAACAAGCCATGTAAGAGTGATGGTAAGTTGTGTAGTGCGTGTGTGTGTGTGTACATACATCCAGTGTGCATGTGTATGTTATTCACCATCATGTTGATATTCCAGTGGTGAATATTCTCAACAATACTTGGTGTATCCATCATTTCCGATGTGTTGCTTGTGACATAGTGCTCAGTAACAAGTGAGACTGACTCTATTAGTCAACAAGGGGTGATCACTGCTTTTGTTATATATATATATATATAGATCCGGAGCCCATTTTATTGACATGGACCTTCGACCATATTGTAGGAAGTGTTTTGAAAAGATCCCTACAGAGCTGAGAAGGAGATTAAAGAAACGAGGGGACCTCTAAGCACCTCTTCGTGACTTAATAATCATTTCCACTATGTAGAGCATATCTGAGCATATCTATATTAGCAGTTGAGTATCATTCTAGTTATGAAGTGAACTTGTTGGGTTTGACATGAAGTATGTTAGCAACGATTAGATCAGAATTAAACTGCACACTAGTATATCAAGTACTGTTCCATTTAGCCATTCATATTATGTGCATGGTTCTAGCTTCACTGGCTGTTAGTGTACAAATAAACTGTTTGTTGCTTTCTGCCTTTTCAGTGATGTATATACCAATCGATTAGAGTGGTTACTCTATCAGCAGCAAAACTAAGTAGCCGTTATGATTGAAGTTGTACTAACATTTGATAGGAACTGCTTTACGTACCTGCCTTCGTATGTTAGCTGAGAATTATAAGCTGTTGACAGGAAATTTCAGCTTATATCATTTATTTTTCCCTTGAAGTCCAGAATTTAATCTTCATTCACCACTATTGAGTAGTTGGATACCATACCTGTATACCAAACACTAAAACATTGTACAAATACAGCAAGTATGTTGTATAAGCAGTTAGTCATCAGGTATTAACAAATTTAACAATTCAATAGCTCTATCAGTTGTACCATTTTCATTTTCATTGAAGTTTTCTTCTTTTTGGTGTTCATCATTGCTGGTAGTCAAGTAGTCAGCAAAATCAGGTCCATACTCATCAGATGATGCTACATACAAACCACATCATGTAGGATAGAACAAGTTTTCACTTACAAGCTAGCTCTCGTAGATTGCTTTCTGCACGTTTTTTGCTAAAGCTGGTAATGTGACGTAGTTTGTAAGGAATGTGCAACTTGTCCTCTAGTGCTACAATGAACACACACTTTGTAAATTCTCTTTCCAGCCTGTTCATAGCATAGATCAGTTCTAACTGAGAAACCTCATCTTTGTGACATAGATAGGCTTTTGTCAACAGCAAAATTATAAACCTACTATTCTTGATTCCTTCACTAACCATCTCTACTTTAGTACGTCCAGGTAGGTACTGATCCAACTGGTAATAAATGGAGAAGGATTCCTTTAACGACATATACAGTTTATCCACTTTCAGTTTGTCTTTGTCTTCTTCTGTCATTGCAAGAAAGAACTCGTACTTGTAATGCCCTGTGAAGAGAATGCTCTAAACAATATGCAAAATACTTGTTAATACCTTTCTTTGGCAATGGTCTTCTTCGATATTGCTCTAGTGCTTGATGGAGTCTTTTCTGACGCTTACGTTGATAGTGGAGAACAGCTAGTGTGATGGAGATCCCAAAAAAGACCAGGACTACAAGAAGTGTAATACCAACAAGTAGCAATTTGTAAATAGGATGTTTAATTGATGGTTGTTTTGGAGGTAGTGTTATGCTCAATGAGACGGTTTTAACTTGTGGAAGGTAATCAGAGATCGCAGCAGAACATGAATAGTTGGCACTGTCATTAAAAGTAGCATTGGTGATATACAGTGTGGATGTCCTACTGCAATCAAATTTTTTGAAGTCCTGCACTACATCATGAACACGAGCAGAAGGATTCCACAGCTGTTCATCATTTTTGTACCACACTATTGAATAGTCATAAGTGTGAGGAATGGAAGCGACCTTGCAGATGATAGTTATGTTGTCTCCAACATGAGCAGTTATGTTGTCTCCAACATGAGCTGCAGTAGAGTTGATTATGTCCACTGATGGGTGCGCTGGGTCAAAACTTTCACACTCTGAAAAATAATGGCACAATTAAAGCATCTTAATAACAATAGTATACGTACTCCAGACTTGAAATAGCGGAAATAGGAAATTGTCACTTCCCAAGTAATTCTCTGCTGAACAGAAATAGTGTCCATTGTGTTGTTCTAGAAATTTATCAATTGTTAATTGTCTATGATCACTGCTATTCTGTGGGAAAATGCCATTACTTTCCCGATACTCTTCATCAATCATTATGAATGAATCATTCCTTTGTTGTAAAGTTTCATTCAAAAAATACCATTTATAAGATGCCTGGGGGTTCCCCTCCAGTGGACATGTTAAGGTTAATGTTTGACCATAATATGGCTCCAGTGGATTAATCCATGGTAAATATGTGCGATTAATTAAGCGTTCTGTGTTGGCTGTGAGTTGTGGATGAACTATATGAAAAGAATATATATATATATATATATACAGTGGACAAAAATAATCAGTTGTCGTGTTGCACATCCATACAGACTGACATACATATAACTAATCAGTGAAGAGCATTTCAGAGTCAGGTACAGTAAAACTGACTAGCTGTTTGTTTTACTAACACTAGGACAGTGGTGCTTTAGCTATGTCAGAAATGTGGAATTATTGCCAGGCCTGCCGAGAAATAGATTGCAAACTCACTGACATGCATTATTTGTTTATCGGACACAGCACTATATTATACACATGCAATAAAAACATACAGGTGGGCTAAAACCAGTTTCTGGCAGCACATGTTCTATATAGTCCATTTGTGACCAGATTTACAAAAAGGTACCTTTCTCACAAACAAAATTTGACCCATTTTTAAACTTCATAACTTTTTTATCATTGCATATAATTGTCTGAAATTGTCATGAGTGCAACTAAAGTATGAGCAAGTTAATCAGTATAAGGAGTCAAGTGTTACATCACTGTTTGCTGGCACTGATGTAAAATGTGTGGAAAAGGTACCACCAGCCTTTTCACAAATCTGGTCACATTTGTAGTCTGGTGTGGCCACCCCTTCGATTAGAAATTACAGATTTGGTCTGTCTAGCGTCACATACTTGTGCCAGACTATGAGAATTCAGTGCAACCAATCAGATTGCTTGGTTGTGAATTAATACATAACTCATATGAACTTTCCTTGTGCTTTGTAATGGTGACAATATGTGAAGATATCTGTTCTGAACAAGTACACAATAAAGTAGTTAGTTGAGAATACTTTCGTCTACCTCTCAACTAGTAAAGATAACAGAAAAGGAATATAAATTTAATTTATGCTGTTGTCGTTACATAATACTGCATTCCATGTGTACAAGTGGCCGGCTAGACAAACTTAATTTCTAGGTGCATGGCCACATTAGACTACTGCTAACAGGCTTGTTGTAATTACTTACCAAATTTAATTATTACAATTACCTAAAATTTGGTAATGATTAATAATTAATTACCTGTTTAATTATAATTTCTAACAGTAATTATTTAAAAAGATGGTAATGATTAGTAATTAATTACCATTACAATTACAACAAGCCTGACTGCTAATTTGTGGCACACAGGTGTGTCATACTATATACTCCATATGGAGGTTTCTGTACAGTAAAAAATAAAAATACAAATCAGTACAGTGTCATTTTAGCACATCAAGGTGTGTTTAAAATGAAAGTGTGCCAAAACAATATACCATGTTCTCTCTGGCAGGCTAATTTAACATGTTAGATTTTAACAGTTTTGCACACTGTGCTAAAACTAGAGATGTGGTCAGCACACTTGTCTATAGTGTACATGTAGACTACACTGAATAGCCAGTGACTCGATCCAATAAATTTGGAAATGCCACTTTGTGGTATAAGCTCTTTGTAACATGATCAGCACCGCACACTTTACCAGCTAGGCTAGAAACTTAAGAGCACCCAACTCCATGCAGCACTTAGCTACCACTGACTGGCAACAATCTTTATTGTCAATTTGTCATACTGACTCTTGAGTTGTTGCCAGAGCCGGGCACTGGATGTATTAAATATTTCTATGCTGATGTGGTGAGGTCATCTACCACTTCACAGCTGGCCATATGTAAACAGACCAAAGGAAGTTTGTATAGTTATATGCATACACATGAGTGGCTTGTATACACAAATCACTGACAGCCAACCACTGACTGCCAGGGGGAAGAATTGTGTAGCTAGAAATGGTCCAGCCAAAAACACACTTACATGTAACATTCATGTGATGACACTTCATTGCTGCCAGTGATGATTCATTGGAGCGACTCTGACAACATATGAACACATCATGATAACAGTGATCGATTTTATCGATTGTCAAATATTTCAGATCACTTCTTGCCAGAAACTTCGGACCGGTCATATTCGAGTACTTGTAGTAGTAATATGGTGGTAAACCATCCCAAGCACATTCGTACTGCATTGATTGTCCTTCCTCCACCGGTCTTTCGATTATGACCAAGCCATCCGTATCTGGATATTCAGCTACGGTACGCAAAGAAGCCGTAGTAAAACAACGGGAGGGGCTGAATATTCTCACCTTACCCTTCCCTCGCTGAAAGACCGGCAAGAGACACAACAGAGTGAATAACGCCACAAATTTAGTGTGCATCGCACCGAACTCCACACCACACTGGAAACGTTTCTTTACCTTTCAGAATTCCTGGATCACGTGCTAACACTTACACTTACGTCATCACTGTCAAAATGGCTAGTGGTTTCTTTGTCGTTGTCGTTGCTGTTATTTTACTGCAAATCGGGACAGGAAAAGATATTAAATGGATTAGAAACAGTAACTGGGATAGTGTGGACAACTGGGAACTGGGCCGTCTTCCTTGCAAAGGAGATATCGCAAGTTTCACTCAGGTAGTGAAATCTTTGTAGCTATGCTGTTTACGCTCTGTATCACTACAGGTTAAGCCGATAGATGGGAAGATTCCTATGGTGTACTTCAATGCCAACAGCACTGTCAGAAAGTTAGTGCTACCACGAAACAGTAAAATCGTGTTAAAACGTTCCATCACTATCCGCCTGTCAGCCAACCAGTCGTGTGAAGGTGAATAACTTGATGAGCGCGCTTCAGGCGCTTATGTTTACTTATCTTCTTCTTGTAGTGGATGCTAATGCAGTACCCATTGTAGCTGGCCAGGTACGTTTAGTGCCATTGTGTCTAGTAGAAGCCATAGCTAATTCAATTTTGGTTTATAATTTCATCGGATTTAGGTAAATAATTTTATTGGTGTACGTACCAACAAATGGGAGTGCAAAAGCAACTGGCGTACTGTTGATGACAACAGCGCTGTGGATAATGCACCATGTGGCAGTGATGTGGCAGTGTTCCCTTCAGTATGAGTTGCTATTGTGTGTTGATGTGTGTTCACTGTACTTGTGTTTCAGGACTCAGCCTTTTCGTATGTGACCTCAGATGTTAATGTTTTTGTCAAGTCTGTTTTAATTCGATCTCATAAGCCCTCCAATCTTGATGGTAAGTTTACAGTAATAAACATGTCTATGAAACTTGAAAATAATTTCAGATTATCAAAATGAATTTTTGCTTGGCTTGACCATCAATGCTGGTTGTCGTGATGATGCCGATTCATGCCTGTGTATCCCAGTAGACAGTGCCTGCAACATAGGTATGATGCTGACCCTAACGTGACGGTGTTTAGTGATGATATTACTGTACTAGTTCCAACATCCACCCCCACTACATCAGTGCCTAATGTTGGCGTCTCACCTTCTGTAAGTGTGCCAAATCCCTTTCCAACTGGATCAATAATAGGACGTAAGAAAAGCGATATTGTTATTAACAGAACAAATACAATTGTTCATTAATAGCTGTGAACACTGGTGGAGTGGTGCAGAATAGTAGGTGTAAGCTACCAACAGACCTGTGGTATTTATTGTATGTTGCAATGTAGCCCCTGGTGGTAGTGATGGTGGTAGTAGCAGTGCTGGTGCTGTAGTTGGTGCTGTGATTGGAGTGATTGTGATATTGATTATTGTGGCTATTGTAATAATAGCTGTCATGTAAGTTAGTGGTGTTCAGAAAATAACAAATATCATTTTGCCTTTCCTGTAGAGTTATCAGAAAGCGTAGATACATTAAACCGAAGCACGAACCACTTGAAGAGGATTTCCCTCCAGCTGCAAAAGAGAGTGGCTCAGCAGCTTATGATAATCCTACATATGATATAGACTCCACTGACCCCATGATGGATCAGCTGGTGCCTCGTGATGCATCATCGTATGACAACCCCTTGTACCAATGATGTGTGGAACTGGTTAAAAACTGGAATTATATCATGTAGTGTGTTGTCTTCAGCCATATTGCAATACTTTGCATTTGTATTGTAATAAAACAACTGACGGGCGGGTAGGTAGCTACCAGTCGTCTTAGTGAAAACGCAGCTACCGTGCACGTGATCACAACAGTTTGCAGTGATGGATAGGGATGCGGAGAACTCCAAGACTTTTCAGAAATTAAAACCATTGTGTGTAGCAGTATTGCGAAGTCCAAGCAAACAATCTGTGGGTGTACTAAATTCTGCTGTGAATGATCTGACAGCAATTGATCCGAAATTATTGGAATACGTTTTGTTTCCATTAAGAATGGTTCTAAAGCGGCCTAATGTATTGGATTCAGAGCCAGCTGGTATGGTCGAGCGGATACTAACTTGTGTTACCTGCGTAGTAGCTAAATCTACCATTACGTCACGTGAGCAGTTTGACGAGTTTTTAAGGTTATCATGCATTGTACTGGACGAGAAGCTAATTCACCAGCTAGGAAGACTATCCTACAGTGAAGATATTGTACATGTTGGGCTTAATCTGTTGCTAGTAATTCTTCATAATGCTTCTGATGAGCTAATGACTTGTCTGTTGTCTAGGGGAGCACAGTTACCAGTTGTTGGTCATTGTGTGTCAGTATTACTAACAGTGATTCAGTCTCACTCATCCAGAGATGTACAGTTAACTACACTAGACTGTCTAACTGCATTATCAGGAGTACGGCAGTCACTGTTACCTCCTGATGGTGATAATGATGGAATGGTATGGGTCAAACATATTGGGTATGGGTTTGCTGGAAGTGGAACTGTCTTCAGTTCCTTTCTACCAGGAATTGCCCTATCACTGTGTAAACTTGTCACAGAGAACCCCAAAGCTGGACAAAAAGTGATTTCATCTGGATTGTTGGCATGGACCCATTTTGTATCACTTGTGATGAACGACAACGAGCGCAATATGGCCACCACATCAGATACAGATGATGTGAAGGAAAGTGAAATGGCAGTGAAGCAGCTAGAAGTAAAACGTAATCCAAAATGGTGGCAAGAGACATCAGAGAAACTAGACATTCTCATTAGCAGGATAACTCACTTGACGTCTCACCCAAGTTGGTTGGTACGATGGTCACTTTGTGTGTGCAGTTATTGTCTACTAACATGTTGCTCTAATGTACTGGCCTTATCTGTGTCCAAATGTATTGAAGTGTTAGTGAGCCTGCAAGGTGACTCCATTTCTGGTGTATCATCAGCTAGCTCAATGCTGCTAGAAGCATTTTCTGATGAATTTGCTATTAAAAGCTCAAGGAGTCTTATCTCAATATCGGAAGAGAGCATTTACACTCTGTGCACTAATTTATCCAAATCACTTCTATCACAAAATGATGATCAAAAACTCTGTACACTAAACTTGTTAGTTGGTTATGTTAAGTTGTTAGGACCTCATATTAGTAGATTGGGGTACTCAGTCTCTCACTTGAATGCTCTATTTTTATCACTTGTCCAATGTTTGAAACTTGAACTGAGTGACATCAGGATAATGGAAGAACAAGTTAATGAGGTATCCGATGAACTGTTGGCTTGGACACTTCCTTTGCATTTTGTTAATTTCCGTGACAATAGAATATTTCACTGCATTGAGCAAGTATGTGCATGTATTGGCTGCCACATTCAACTAGAACCTGTCATTGATCAGCTAATGGATATGTTCCATTCATCAGAACTGCATCGTAAAGAAGCCATACTTGTGTTAAAGAATGTTATATTTGGAACCGTTGGTCTGCTGTCACCTGTGTCACATTACAGACATGAGTCAGTGTTACAACATGTGAAGGAGATTGTTACAGACTTTGTGTCACCAGTTTACTGGCATTGCAGCACCTCCAATATCAATGACTCTGCTGTTGATCATAATGAGAACACACTGTCATTTAAACAGCTCAACAGTAATGTTCTGTTAGTGTGCCTAATGCTTCAAAGTGTTGGCACTTTTGTACAGGTGGTAGGTGGGTCATTTGAGCCCCTCTTACAAGTGGCCATATACCCTCTGATGGAGAAGCTTGGTGATCGTAATGTCATGATCAGCAACACAGCGCACCACACAGTATCACTGATAGCTCACCATTGTGGTTATGCGTCCATGTCAACTCTTATCACTGCCAATGCTGATTACTTGGTCAATGCTGTATCACTTAATTTACGACGTATTAGTATTCACCCAGAAGCACCAACTGTCTTGAGAGCTGTCTTGCTGTATGGGGCTGCCGAGGTGTTGCCACTTATACAAGACTCTATAGACGAGGTGATGTTTGCTCTTGATATCCACCAAGAGAAAGAGCATTCTATTTGGCCAGTTTTGTTGGCACTTGTCACGGCAATTGTAAAGTGGTATCCCAACAATCTTCCACCTATAAACAAAGTGAAGAAAACTAGCAATATTAGTGGTATTGTTGATGAGGATAGAAATCACAAAATATCAAAAGATAAAATGAGAGAGTTTTTCCTAAATTACCACAGGCAAAAGCAGCAAGAAGACGAGGAGGATACTGAAGTACCAGAAAACCATGACCAAGACAGTACTGAAAATGACGAAACAAAGCCACACAAGAAACCAAAACTACCTATCCACCATCAAGCTGCCTTGGATGTTCTCAAAAGGTGCGCATATTTTGTGGCTACAGATGTACTGAGAACAAAACTGATTGTTCTTGCAGCAATTGCACTTAGCCTCAGAGCCTTACAAGACGTTCAAGATGAGCTGCTACCTCAAGTTAACAAAATATGGCCAGCATTTACCAGAAGATTTGTAGAGTCAAATCCACTAGTGGTGTTGAAAGCGATTGAAGTGTTAGTGGCTATGGCTGATGTGTGCAGAGATTTCTTGCGACGTAGAGTCAGCAAAGAAGTCTGGCCACTGCTGATGAGTAAACTGGAACAATTAGCAGTAACTAGTCGTACTGCTGGTGAGAGCTATCGGCACACAGCAAGCTGTAAATTACAGAAAACAATTCTAAACAACTTGGCTATGTTGGCTGAGAAACTTGAAATTTCATCAGAAAATTACGAGAGACTAGCTTACGCTTGTATTCCTTACCTAAATCATCTTCAGCCAACAGAATTACAGGTCAAAGCTAAAAAATGTTTGTCTACATTATCTGTCAATCATGCTGACATGGTTTGGCTTTTATTGCAGCAGGTGAAGCCACTCCAAGTGGTGCAGCCACCTCATCCTACTCTTAAACCTTACAGTTTTCCAGCACACCAAACTGCTGTGCAGTATCACGAGAATATCCAATCTTTGTTAGAACTAACATTGTGTAGGAGGTAAATTATATTCGATTGTGGGAGTGTATTTGTAATGGATGATATTTTAAGTTGCATAGTAAGTGTGTAGCTTCTTCGCATATGAAAGTTGTTAAAATGTTAAGATACTTAGCAAACGCTGAATGGGCTGGGTGAGAAGGGATCTGCAGCTGTCGAGTTGATAAACAAGTACACTAGCAACATTCTTGATCACCCAACCAATGACAAATACAGGAGGATACGAATTGGTATGGTATAGTTGAAATATTCAAGTTTAGAGCAGTGGTTAGCTACTTTTGTTTTAGAGAATGCAAGATTTAATTCAGTGATATGGAGCCTAGAAGTAGCCAGAAACTTGATGTATGCTTTGGGCTTTGAACAGGTTTGTAAGGACCACACTAGTTGTTGGTTACATCAGCCGTGGTTATTTAAGGAAGGCAGTGATTATTTAGTGTTGCCTGAAGATGTTGACTTGTCACTGATAAGGGATGTGTTTGTTAAACCAGTAGCAGCTCCTACGACTGTTCTCTCAACTGTGCCAGCCCAGAAGCCTACAGTGGCCCCATCATTACGATTGGGAAAAACAGCTAATGGTAAGATGACTTCTTGTGTCTGTCTTTGTCACTTCATGTTGTAGATCAAAGTTATTTTGATTCCCTGCAACCCGACATGACTCTACTGTCATACCTTGTTGAAATGGGTCAGTTATTTGTTGTTACCACCTGCCAGTATTAAGTGTAGATGTTCACAAATAGGGCAGTGAAGGTCCATTGTATTATGTGTGCACTCATATTATGCCTAGTGCAGTGAACTTTTTAATGTTAGGATATGACCGAGAGATTGGTCAACGTGCACTGGTTGCCACAGGAAACAAAGGTGTACAACCAGCCATGGATTGGTAAGACATGACAAAAATGAGGGGACACATCTCATGCTGTGGTGATATACAGGATATCAGTTAATCCACATGGTAACATAGTGACCACATCCACTGAAGATGTTCTAGTGCCCACGCCAACTGCTAACACTGAAGATGTTCCAGTTAAACCAAAGCCGTCAGTGGTAGGTCTGGTATGGCAGTGTGGATATGTAGTTCAAACATAATAACAGCAAGTTCCTGTCTCGAGATATGAAAGTACAGCTGCTGATCGTCATGCATTTCAAGAGAAGAAAAGAAAGGAACAAATTCTGGCTACTAAGTATGAAAGATGTACAAATGAAATTTGCATATATAAATAATTTTGGTTGCACAGGATAGCAAAAAAGGAAGAGATAGCAGCAAAGAAGATACTTTTAGCATCTGTAGAAGCAGAGAAAAAATCCAGACAAGGAGAATCTACTACTGCAACAGTAACTGAACAAAATTCAAAGCCGCAACAGCCAACTGCTTCCCCTAAACAACAATCCAGTGTTGCACTGATCAAGTTGAGAATGCCCAATGGAGAAGTATGTCATCTAGTGCTGCTGTCCTAACTACATACATGTCCCACAGGTATCCACCCTACAACTGGAACCTTCTGACACTGTCGAAACATTATATCAGTATGTTATCATGACAAAACTGTACTATGATAATTGTGTGTTTACTTGCTTGTATATAGACATGCCAGTGAAACAGCAAAGACTTTGTCTACAGATTTAAAGTTACTATCCCCCACCTCCATGGAAGTGTTTAGTGATAAAAACATTACACTGGAAGAGGCAGGTGAGGATTGATGCCATGTTAGACTGAGAGAAGTTAGCAAAATTTAACAGGACTTACTCCTCGTGGACTAATAGTTGTTAGATTAATCTCTCAAGAAACTGAAGATCCACGGTAATGCCATCTTTTTTAACAATAATCATCAGATGTTTATTTAATATAAAGACACAAAGAAATCTGTTTCACTGATTGTTCATTATCAACTTTGTAATAAAATCTCCACAGCAGAGTTTACATCTCCTTCAGTAGCTTGTAGTACTTGTACAGCAAGTAATTCATCTTGTATTCCCAATAGCTTCAGTTGTTCTAACTAATCAGGGAGGGGTACAGGGTAAGAGAGAACACAGTCACAGTTTAACTACCTCATTTCGGTATGTTTGTCTTAGATATGTGGTCCTATCTGGTGACAGCTCCTGTAAGGAAAAGGATAACCAGTATTGCAGTGTAATAATGCTAACAGGATAATGGTGTCTTCGTTGTGTTTCCTGTCTGTCTCGCCGATTAGACCCCCGCCTTTCTCTTTGCTGTTCCCTCTCCCTATAAGGCTCATGATCCTGATCCCTTCTTGTTGAGGAATGTCCTGTTCTTCTGCCTGTTTCATAGCTACTCCTCCGATGGTGGTGTGGTTGATAGTTTGTTGATGACTGCATTGGTGTTCTATATGCTCCAGCCAGTGCCTCTCTGATGTCATTGTGGCTGAAGTTTCCAGCTGGTGGACTCCTTGACTGTTCAGCAGAATAAGATGGTGGGTCAGCAACAGGTGAAGATGTGGCACTTCCTTGTAGAGCATTAGTCAACATCTCAACTGTAAACAATCCTTGTGGTTGTACCCTTTGTGGTGGTGGCTGTTCAGGTGGTACTGTCACTATTGATGGTAGCATTGCTGGCTCATTGGAAGTGTTCTCCACTACTTGGGAACTCTGTGTGAACAGTGATGATGACATGCTACCATTCACAGCAGCATGCTTACTTGTTGAGTGTCATCCTCCTCCTCTTCCATGTAATCAACTATAAACAAGACACATAAGTAGTTAATAGGCAATGCAGTAACATCTAAGAGTTCATGAAGTAAGGGGAGAGTATCAAAGTATGGTCTGTGCAAACACACTCCCTTTGATCAAATTAATGCCTCTGCTGCTATGGATAACTGTTGATAAGATGTTTAAAAACAGAACTATTGATATGTATTGAATATGGTAAAGCCTTTAACTGGTGACCTCCTGATTGACCAAAAAATGCACTGTTTTAGCATAGCATCAATACCCACACTATGCTTTAGAGTTGTATAGATGATACCATAATAAGTCAGCACATGAAGCAGGTTGACTGATAAAAGTTTGATGAAATTTACCACACAGCCAATGTTGATCTATAAAGTAGCTAATAGACAGATAAAGTTTGGTGTATTTCCAAACTTCAGTCACGCCAAACTTTAACTTTTGGTAGTGTTTCTCAAGAATGTGTTTCCTTACTGCTAGCTTTATAAGGCTCCATATAAGGCAAAACTTTTGGCTAATATGGTAGCAGTAGACAACAACAGAGCCCATTAATACTCCAGTGACACACCCACCTGATAGATATTGTTCTAACATCAAGATAAGTTGAGTGTCTGAGTTAGGTATCTCTTGTCCCTGACTACGAATATCACTGATACACTTGTCAATAATTCGCTGGCCAAGAGTTAGTAGTTCAGGTGAGTTGGAGAACAGTTCAAATGTGTTGCTACGAAGAAGACCAATGAAGTGTCGGCTACGAAGTAATGCTGAATCACAAAAGGAAATGATACATACACTTGTAAAACATTACAAGCATACTTCTGAGCTGAGATAAACTAGACACATCCTCCTCATTCTCTGCTAGTAACTGTTCCACTGATTCTGGATCAGTGATTAATACTGTGACAATCTACAATAGTAAATGTGTTGTCTGGTACATACAACTTTTCTTCTCACTAAGTCTTGCATTCTTTCATGTCGAAGGAGTTCTGTGAATTCAGGACACCGAACTGTTTCTGTCTTCTCCACATACTCATTCCTATCTTCTACACAACAAGGAACACTTCACTATGGACCGTGTAATTGTATTTACCTGCTATAAACTTCTTTAAGACAAATAAAGTAGTTCCACTAATAATTTTATACTCAGTGGGACTTTTATCATCATTTAATATTCTTCCCCCATACACTAGATCTACATAGTTGATAAACACTTGACTATATGGTGCGTATCTATGGCGTCACTAACCGAATTCATCTGGTAGTATATTTGAGCGACTTTCTACTAACTTTTTAAATTGTCCTATGTCAAGTATACTCAAATTTATCCCTGATATCTTAATGGTCGAGTCTACCAGGGGACCTTTGATGAATACGATATCATCCATTTCACTTCTTCGCGCTTCGTCACCGTTACCACACAACGAAATTGTACAAATATATTAGAATATACACAATAAATGACACGCCTGTTTGTTCCGGGAATTTCTCTAGCTAGCTGGATTTAATATGGACGACATATCTTCCGATTGGTGGAAGAACTACCCTTTGAATACTATCGTGTGGTTTAAGATGCCTCGAATCTGCTGGTGGCCTGCAGAGGTATTCCCCATTTGCGCCTTGAATTTTCTCTATGCAGAACTTTGTTACTAAGGTTATTGAACAAATACCCGCTGCGAAAAGAATGGTATTGATAGTACAGACGTATGCAGATGATGAAGGGTGATTTAAATTTTACATATGTATGTAAACATGTATATATACTCCCGCCAAATTTAGTGAGAACACTGCTGAAGTTAAATCGTTAAGTCAAATTAAGACCTATGATTGTTCAGATCGTAAAGTATTGATAGACCAGGGAAAGAAGAGTAAGTAAAGCAGTATGAATTGCATGAGCCATTGCTATATGTTACAGAATGCAGGAGTAAATTTCCTAAGTATGTACTCAAGTTTGATGAAGCTGTTAAAATAGCTGATGATAAGGTCGGTATTGTACAAAGTGAAGAGGAAACAGTCCAACAGCGGGATATTTGCTGTGAACCAAGGAAACTGTTCCACTCTTCACAACCCGCCATAAATGAGCAGGATGATGCTCTAGACAATTCTGTTTCTACACCTTCTAACTCACTGTTAATGTCTCCTAATGATTCTCTTAATGGAAATTCTTTATCCCAAATCCCTACACGTTTATCACGGTCTGCAAAGAGGCCTAGAACTAACTCTACTAGTAAACCAACTAAACGGAAAAGCAAGGCAGCCAAACAAGGTGAAGGGTCAGCCAGTAATGGAGTCATGGAGAGCACACCTTGTAATAGTGAATCAGAAGATGATTTGCCTGCCATCTCAATGACCCAAACACCCATCAAGTCATACTCTTCCTGTAAGTTTGATAACTATTACAGATGTAAAAATGATGTGCTATTTTCTTGTGTAGTGAAATCTATAGAGGATGGTGAAATAGTTTGGGTCAAACATAAAAAAGATCCTTTCTGGCCTGCTCTAGTTAGTCAAATAATACTTTTCCTAGTTGGTAAATAAGCTTCTTTTTTTTTAGGTTGTTAGGGGTGGCAATAAAGATAGAGCAATTGTTAAGTTTTTCAATTACGAGGATCAAGAGTGAGGTGTTTGTGTATGTTGATGTAAGTCATGTAGTCTATTACAGTTATCCAGTAAAAAACAAGAAAAGGATTTTACCATTTTTGTGTGCTGATAAAGAGAAGTATGAGGTGAGCTAAAGATTGTTTTGGTTGTTGTGTGCTACACCTTGTATAGCAGGAGGCACAAAATAATGATGACTCAATCAGAGCTGCCCTCAGAGAAGCATATCTTTTGCTACGCTCACGTGGAAGTGAAGGTATCTTACTTGTGTCAATTCCTTGTCATGATTTTGTGTTTCCAGAGTTCAGTGGCACTCCAGTAGCACAATATGAAGCTGTCAAGAAGCGTAGGTCACAAGTAAAGAATCCTCTTTAGTTTGTTTATTAAAGACTATATATTCTTGTTAGACCACTCCTTGCAAGAGGATAACATTCACAGAGACCTCAAGTTGTTGTTAGTATTATTTGTTGTTTCAATGACATTGTAGTCTACCTCTGATTAGCCTCAGATGATGACGAACCTGCAGAGTCTGCATTTGGTTATGACATTACAAACAAACAAGATATTGGGGCCACTAATGATACTACCCATGAGGTTGATGATTTACCTATCATCTCTGTATTTCCTGTTGGGTAGGACCTTGTAAGTAATGTTTCCACCTTTAAATTAATATGTCTTTTATAGATCTCTGTATTCTTATGACATACTCAAATGTCATTTTACCCAATTAGAGGTATATGTATGATATGGTGTTAACATGTCATAACAGAGCTTTCCATTGTAGTCAGATTTGTACAATATATTTAAAGGTGACACACCTTCTGAAAACCACAGAATATTCTTTGATGGAACATTCAAAGAAAGGGATACATTAAAGATTCAAAATCGTTGTGGTCCACTTGAACATCTCCACATGGAGCATGTGAGTCTGACAGTCTGGCTTTTAACATATTAATGTGTATGTAGTGGAAAGAGCTACAAGATCAAATGATAGAATGGGTAACAAAATGGTCTAAAGCTGAAAATAAAGAAGTAGTTGAAATGAGATATGTTGCCGATGTTTTGTTTCCTGAAGTTAGTGATATTCTGAACTTTTTATTGTGTAACAATTGTTGTTACTTTAGGCCACTGTCAGGACAATGATGAAGATAGAGAGCATATCAATGGAAAAGGCATGGGAGAAGTTCTTAGAACTAGACCCAGATGTATAGTTTGTAGCTCAGTGCTATGTGATTTCATTTTGATCTTTTGTGCTGACACTTGTCTCATTATTTTGTTTCGTGTTCGTCTTATTAAATATACTTTTATATCGGGATACACGCTACTTTTTCATTCCATGTGGATTGTTCGCGCACCAAAATATAAGAGACATCCATGCTTGTAATGGCGGACTAGTTCTGCTCGTTAACTGGAAGGCGTTCGTATTATTTTGTACTTAGTGAAGTGGTGGTACAGTTATATGATAAAGAAACCGTGAGCATACATGTCAGAGGTCGGTATGCTTCTTTTCATTAATGACTTGCGCATGGCTGTTCTCGTTCGCTCCGACACTTACATAATGTTTTCCCTTTGCAGTCAGTTCAAATTAAACTATTACTCGGACATAGTGCGCAGTGGAGAAAAAAGCCAACTCCAGAAGGATTCACTCATGACTGGAAGATAGTTGTACAAGGAGAGGAAGGCTTGGACATTAGGCATTTCGTTGAAAAAATCGTGTTCCACTTGCACGAGAGTTTTCAACGGCCTAAAAGAGGTAAAAATATGCGTGTGATTTATATTAGTTGATCTTTCTGGTCTTGCAGTGTTCAAGGAGCCACCTTATGAGGTGGCAGAGTCAGGGTATGGTAGCTTCATGCTACCCGTAGAGGTGTTCTTCCGTAACAAAGAGGAGCCTCGTAAAGTTTTGTTTGAATATGATTTGGTGTTGCCCAATCTTCACGACCCACCAATTAATGAAGTTAGAAGTGAATGTCTCACTTTCCAGAATCCTAGCGAAGAGTTCAAAAAGAAGCTGCTTATGGCAGGAGCTGTGGGGGCTGGAGTAGGCGGCAGTAATCTACCAATTCCTAAAAAGAAGAAACATTCGGGTGATGGTTTAGGTGGCGAGCCACCAAAAAAGAAAAAGAAAAAAGACAGCTCTAGTGACTCTGAATCAAGCAGTGGAGATGAGAGTGATAACAATGAGGTTACAGCAGTAAAGAAAGAAGTTAAAGATGAGGCTAGGATCACCTGGGATGCTACAAATCTGAAACAACTTCACAAGCAGTTAAATGCTATCCAAGATCCATCCCAATTGCAAGAGATAGTTAACATCGTCGAGAATACTCAGATATACCAATTAACTGCTTCAACTTTTGACTTTGATCTCTGTAAGCTAGACGAAGCTACTCTCAACAAATTGCACACACTCGTAGAGTCGTTCAGTTAACTTCAGCATAGTTTAGAGCGGTAGTCCATACTTACATTAACACTTTTATCAACTAATATTTTTTTCACCATTGTGGAGATTATCTTAACCACAAGACGGATTACCGAATACCATAAGCGAACCCGTATCATGAAACAGATAGTGTTCTCTTGGCCTTATGTTTTCAAGCGATTTGTGTGAAAGAATATCTACACACGTAACAAGTGAGATTTGAGTTTTGTTGTCGATTAATCCCGTGTGTACTTCATAAACGAAACCCTCACGATTTTGTAGGTCTAAACTCTGAGTAGACGAGATGAACGGATTATCATTTTCAGAGATGTGTTACCTATTTTGCTGTCCTCCGTTACCATCATCAGTCGCAGCCAAGTTGGCGTTCCTACCGCCAGAGCCCACTTACTATGTTGAAGACGAAGAGGATGGTAGTTGCTCGCTACATTTAACCGAGCGTTCAGAGTGGCAGTACTCATTACAAGAGTTGGATGGAATAGAAGTGTTCCGAACAAGAACACGGAAGGGTAACACTATTGCCTGTATGCACGTAAAGAACACAGACAATCCCAAGTTCACGTTGTTGTTCAGTCATGGTAATGCTGTAGACTTGGGTCAAATGTCCAGTTTCTACGTGGGCCTGGGATCCAGGATCAATTGTAATGTGTTTTCGTTTGACTATTCTGGTTATGGTGGCAGCACTGGCACACCCTCAGAAAATAACATATATGCTGACATTGAAGCTGCTTGGAGTGCATTACATAATAAATACAGCATTCCGCCAGAAAAATTGATCCTTTATGGCCAGAGTATTGGTACAGTGGCCTCGATTCATTTAGCAATGAGACTGGAGGTTGCTGGTGTTGTCCTGCATTCACCACTTATGTCTGGCATGAGGGTTGCATTTCCTAGCACCACAAGAACCTGGTGTTTTGATCCATTTCAAAAGTAAGTAGCCTGAAACTGGTACTGATATTGAATATCATAATTTTGTATATTCATAGCATTGAGAAAGTGTCCCGTGTATCATCACCAGTTCTAGTCATACATGGAACAGAGGATGAAGTCATTGATTTCACACATGGTTTGTCAATATATGAGAGAGCACCACGAACTGTTGATCCACTATGGGTGGAGGGTGCTGGACACAATGATGTAGAACTGTATGCTTCCTATTTGGAACGTCTGCGAAAGTTTACAGATGTAGATATTGGATCTTCTTAATTATCTTATTGTATGCATGAATTACTACGTGATGTGTACCTTAATCTAATATTATACAGAAGAGGGTGTTTATATATTTTGTACAACTTCTGTTTTAGTGCGCGTGTTGAGACCCCCAAAGTATTAATTTTATACGCGTGTAAAATACTTGATTGAACGCCTAGTATCACGGTATCATATGGATGAGGATGAGGTTATGGAGAATATTGAAAACGTGAAGAAGGCGAGAAATCTGCTGCTTAATTTAAGTTACCGAAATCTTACGGTAGTTCCCAGCCAAATAGCTGGTCTTACTCACGTGAGGTTATTGCTACTGAACGACAACCAATTGATTATGCCACCCAGCGAGATTACTCAACTCTGCCAGCTAGAGGTTCTTTCTTTGGAGCGTAACAAACTCACAATGCTGCCAGCTGGGCTGGATAAGCTGCAGCGGTTGGGCTACCTCAATGTTAGTCATAATAGCCTGGCCTACTGGCCCCCTGCTATGTGTAACTTGACCAGTCTGCACACTTTGTGCTTAATGGGAACTCAACTGACCATCCTACCGGATGAACTGAGCAACTTGTCTAATTTGAGAACATTGTTTTTAGATGATAACATGTTGTCCAGTCTTCCAGATGAAATGTGCAGGTTAGAGAAGTTGCAATTTTTATCAGTTTGTAGGAATGAGTTGCACAATCTCCCCTCAAGTTTTGGACAGCTAGCATCATTACAGATTTTGCGATTGAACAATAATTGTTTTATAAACTTTCCCCCTTGTGTTTTGGACATGAGGAACATTTGTGTCATATTGTTACGAGATAACAAGATACGAAATATTGACCAAACTGTCATCACTTACATTATTTGTTCTACAACTATCACCAAGCTAGACTTGAGGGATAATAATTTATCATATGAAGACGATGAAGTATGGCTGAAGATGGAGTGTGTATTTGTAAATTAACATAATCACGGAATTAATAAAAGAACAAACACTTATAACACACCTGTCATACACACTGCTCAAGTATTGTTAGTTCAATTTTGTCATTTTCTACATCAATTTTTCCATTTTCATCAATTTCACTTTCACTACAAATATCACTTTGTTTGTTTTCATCACTGACTGTTGTTTGGTTGGCAGCAGCAATGGCATGTCCACGGAGTTTCTGTAGTTCTGGGTTCTTCAACAAAGTGTACACCACAAACCAACGATTGAATGATAGTTGTGATTTGACAACATGTGAGTCAGCTTGAATACAAAATGCATCACATGATCACCTATGACATGTAAAATGTAAGTAACTGACCTTGATTTCTTTGAATTTGGTCACATTGGTATGCGATCTTGTTCAGTTCTGAGTGACAACCAGTAATGGTAGATAACAATTATGGGTTTATAGCACAATGTTTACCTGAGTTAGAGTCTCGAATTGTCAATGTCTTTCTTGTGATGACAGGCCGCACAGAGTTGTAGAGAAGTATACAAAATAAATTTACCACAGCATTGTTATAGTAGTGATTCAAATGAAGAAATCCAATGTAGGTCTTGTACCCTACACATGTACAAACATAAGTCAAGAATCAGGTTAATAGCACGGTGCTAACCGCTATCCCATCCTTCCAGTCCCTTCATCATAACAGTGTGATCCAGTCGTGGCATCAACAACAAACCAAATGATAGAGAATAAATGTTCCTTGTCAACGCTGAGAAAAGACCAACCACAATATTGAAGAAGATCATCATAAACTGGAACCAATGAAAGAATTTGCTGCATGAAGGAGACAGTTATAATCATTGAAACAGTCCACTCTAGATATACTTACACATTATTTAACGAAAGAGTGATCCCTCGATCTTCTAGAAAAAAATACTTGATGAAGTATACCTGTCCATAATAAAGTACAGTGGAGATAAGTACTGGAACTCTAAAAGAAATAGCGAGCAATGGATAAGGTAAACAACAGTTGAACTTACAGCAAAGTAGCTGTCCATGAAATAACAGCCTCATGATCTATCCTCAGCAAAAGTACATAGATGAATGCCAACACCACTGATACATAGAGTACTAGGATACCTATCACCCAGGCTAGGAGAATAGAAAGACAGCCATTGCTTGTTACAATACTAATGTAATAGGATACTACACTCACTCCACACAAAGTATCCAACTTGATATCCAATATATCTCATTGCAGATCCCTGTGTGTGTACAGATATTAGTTATTTGGGGGGGTGACTTAAAACTAGACACATACCATCATCTGACTTGGCATAAGCTTCTTTTCAGGTAAAAATGATGAATCACTCTTACACAACTGTTTCACATTTTCTCTATTATGAGATAATAAGAATCTTTATACCAAAACAGCAAAGTTGTGAAAAAAGGTGCCCAGGGTGAAAAATTTGTTAAATATTATAAAAGGTGAAATGGCTGCAGTGATATCAATGTTAGCACAAAGCGATTTTCACATAATAGACGTTTGTTCTGTAACAATCGGTCATGTTTTGTGAATCTTAATTAACAAGGTTTCCTGTGAATATGCCAGATTTTAAGTCAATCAGAAAACGTGTTTGCATTTTATGGTAGCTTTTTGTAAGTGTGAGAAAAACCAAACAAATTTAGCTGATTTTTATAGTAGAATTGGAGAGCAAACAGTATAAATATAGCTACAATTCTCAACCATTTATAAATATGGTTTGGTGTTCTGTAAAGACTAAGCTTGCCATGATAAAATTTGCAATTATTAAAATTAGCGCTTTTGCATGGTAGTAGTTTTTTACACTTGTCAAACTTTTGGATCACAAAGCAAGAAATTTTTTTCTCTTGCTAATACGTCATTTATGCTGTAGTGTATGATAGTGGCTATGTTGCACAAGCGCAGGATCCAGCCCTAATTCACATCAGTGTTGCTTACCGTACATTGATCAGCATTAGAAACATCAGTGTTAGGCAAAACAGTCCAGCAGTTATCGGAACCAAAGGAGCCACCACTAAAATACAAAAAACAAAATTATTATCAATACTGTGATAAAATCTTTCAGTCACCTTCTAATAACACAGAGATGTCGTGAATATAAGTGTAAAGATTATGTGTAGTGGAATCACTAAGAGCTGTTATAAGATCTTCAAAGTTTTCTAGCACGTTGCTCAGCCACCTGCTGGTAGATAGTTGGAAGATGGTGAGCAGAATTGCTAGCTAAAGATTGTACCAATTATAATACTTTAATACAACATACATTATTTACCTGGTAAATACAAATCGCAGAGATTAAAATAGCAGAAGAGAAACCAAGTGGGTAATGAAAACCTGACAAAAAATGGCAGTTCATTTTGTAACACAAATTTCATCATAGCATGCATTCTTACTAGGATCAAAGCCATACTTGTAAATTAAACCAGCTACTTTATTTTTCAACCCTTCCTGCTTGTACCATCGGTAAATTATAGAAGCTATTTTATTTTTTAAACCTTCCTCGTTCTGAGGTGGAAGATGAGACCTGCACAGTGGCATGTGGTACTTGCTAAGTGAAATAATATACAAACTTTGTCAGCAACTTCTTAACTCGTAGAATATAGCGATGTGTCTTTTTCTCCTTTGACAACTAATAAAAAACATTAAATTTAATTTCAATTCAAGCATCACTCTTAACCTACCAGAGTGTTACAGGCATACCATTTGAAGACTTTACGAACAGCACCAAATGTGTTAATGGCATACCACAAACAGATCAGTAATAAGGTGATATAGGTGGGTAGCTCCACAAGTGGATAGAGATGAGTCTGACAAGAATGTAATTTTATATATAACAATGTACATCATCTTACTAGGTCACTATTGAAGAACACACAATTATTATAAAATGAAGCTATCTGCGCCAATCTGATAGAAGCACTAGAGTATATCATTGATATAAGTATGACACAAGTAATAGCTGAACCACTTACAAGTACATTGCATACAGCAAGCCAAGAGAATAGCCCAACAGTTTAACTGGAGCATTCACACAGGCCAGCAGTGGGGCAAAGTACAGTGTCTGTAGTAGTACTTGAACATAAAAGATCAATGCTGTGCAATGTGCAAGATAGAAGCCACTAAGGTAAAATACAACAAGCTTACTTGAATACCAAACACTATCATATCCTTCTGCCAAAAACTCAGTTGAAGGATTGAAAATGTTTGCCAGAACATCACTAGCCAATGCTCCAAATATGATGATGTATATGAAATGATTTTGTTTAGACTGCAGAAGGTTGACTGGTCTACATAACCAACACTTACTAAAGTCACTACTACACACTACACTTACATCACTATCCCGGGAATTCCCCAAAGGAAATCCTTGTGAAAGCTGCTTCTTGTTTTGGTAAAGCTTAATACAACCAAAATGATGAACTACATTGTACAACAGTGTTACTAACAAGTTAAAAGATGAAAATGTAAACTCACCGCAATTGACAGCAGACCAACATTGAGCCAACCCCTAATGCTTGGATTATCACATTCATCAAAAGAACTGTAAACAATAACATTATAACCCACTAATACTGTACCAGGGGCGTAGGAAGCATGGGTGCTTGGGTACCAATAAATATTTCTAACCAGAATCAAAATTACTCATCCTCCTAAACAATGGTGTGGTACAAGTGCATTAAAATAACAGAATACGAATTGAGCGAGATGCTCTAATAGAACAGTCGTACACCCTATTATAACACAGTCAAGAGTAGTATTATTATAAGCAGACATTTAACTGTTTATCTATATTCTAAATTGCTGATTCCACCCTGTAGTACCATTTCTAATGTGACTAGAAAGTCTTTCAAGATGCATGGGTTTCAAGATGAAAATCAAAGTAGCTATATAGTAGGGCAATCATAAGTTAAATATCTTCCTACGCCCCTGGCTGTACAGTAGTCACCATTGGGAACCAACTGGTACAAGTATATTATATATTTGCCTGCAACAAATGTATAAATATACTGTAATAGAAATTTCAGTTACTCTAATAGAGCAATCATTTTAATTGCAGTAAAAAGTAGGCTTACGCCAATTATGCCGGCATGGCTTTGGGCATAATAGGCTAGCAAAAGCATAATTATGCTAGCATAATTGGACAATTTTCAAGACATTTAATTAAATACACAATGTGTATGCCAAAAATACAGCAAAACACTACACCTTAATAGTTAAACAAAATGTGCAATGCTATTATTTTTTATTACTTCTTGCATGCTTCGCAGAAATAAGATCGAGATACTCTAATAGAGCAGTCATTCTGATACAGCAGCTGATATACTCTAATAAAACAGCCAACTCTAACAATACACAAAACACCATAGCTGCTGTATGGTCAGAAAGCCGACTGTGGGTATGTGTTGGAAGTATACATATCATGGTCCATATATTTTCATTCATACATATCTCCATGGTCCCTTCTCCAAAGCACACTATTTTTACATTACAGTTGTAGGGCAGGCCACACACCAAAATTTAATTGAATTCGATTGAATTGAATTCGTAACTTGATTGTGAGGCCGATAAAGACTGTATAAAGGTGAATTCAAATACCACAGCACTGTGAATAAGTGTGTACTTATATAAGTTAACCATCATAACCTATTGAAAGAAACTGAAGTAACAATTACAGAATCACAAAGCAAAATCCAAACCAGTGTAAAATTTTGGGGCCAAGACTCTCTAATAGAACAGTCACTGTGGGGTATGAAGGTACACAAAAAATATATCAAAAAATTGCCTGGGAACTTCCATACCTAATACCCTGATATTTCTCCCACTTAATTTTTACCTTTTAAGTGGAAGTTAATTGAGGTTGTGGTTTAATTAGCAGTTAACTTTCATACATCCTACCAATGGAATTGTTCTAAAACATTAGCTATAAGCGTTGCATATATTAGAAGTCCTCAAAAATGTGCAGAGTATTGTACACATAAGTATTACCCAAAATATATAAAACCATCACTGTCTGTGGATAAGTAGAAACAAGAATTAATAATAGTAGGAGGATACTCTTAGTAGAAAGGTGGGTCTCAATAAAACCAGCCTGCTTAGAAAGTACAAAAAAAGAAGTGAAATCCATGCAAAAAGCAAAAAAACTAAACAAATTTATTAATGTTTTAGTATAGCATTAACATCATTGCATGGCTGACACCTTTGATTTCACAACTCTTAACTCAGATGTTGTGAAGTCACACTTGCAGCTTGTTAGTAGCACCTAGCTATAGTCTTTATGATATTACAGCTTATACTGTGACTGTTGTCAATCAACATATAGTTATAACAAACTAGTGATATTGTAGCACCTTGAATTCCTTGGCTGTGCAGGAGATCTGTTAGTTCTCAGCTGACCCACAATCTCCCCAACAGCATCCACACACACTATCTCTCTCCTGGATAACGGGTCCCTTCTGCTATCATTACTACATCTTCCCAAGAGCACCCTCTCTACTTCATCAATGGTGGAAGCTGATAAGGTGCCATCGGCACTCAACTGTGAAAGTACCTGAAGAAAGTAAACCAACTGATAAACCAGTGGGAGTGTCCCCTCTCCCACTTCAACTTCTTCCACCACTGTGTATGGGGACTACGTTGTGTATTACATTAGAATTTATTTTCTACTTGTATTTTCGACTTAATAACGAACAATCGTGCCATATCACTAATTACTTCAAGCAACAAACTAAACCCTTCATCTTCCAGACAGTCGCTTAGTTCACCCTCGAAACTGCAGGACACCAATGCCATTATTGTTAAGCTCAGCTGGAGCACTCCCATCGCGTAAAGTGGAACCCGGTGGAAACTGAGCTCGAAACTGAGCGTGCAATCTGGGCCTGTCTATATATGGTGCGACCTCTCGTTAGCTATTTTAGCGCCTGAGATTTTATTTAATTGTAATATTTTAACAGGGCAGTGCAGGGGGTCACTCGGAGATAACACTGATTTTCAGTGGAACCCTGCACACAAACAATACGTACAAAAATACACTACATAATTAAATCGTATAATCTCTATAACGACAAGCTGATTGCCTCAGTCACAAATGGTAGTAGAATTTCATTAAATAACTCCACTAAAGAAGAAACTTAAGCAGATGTGTATTATTTGGAAATGATGTTAACAGACTAGTGCTAGTCTTGCTGTCTTTGAATGTCCGGTGGATAGTAAGACCTGCAAAACCAGCCACCTTGATTAGCAGTGGAAGGGATCATCGGATCATCTGGTTTTTGGTCTACCTAGCTGAGAGGTTTCCTTTAGAGTACACAGCCATTTAACTTGCTCTTCAGTATGTAAGAACCTGGTCTCCTTCAGTAGGGACTACCAGAAACTAAAGACAAGGATTTTCTTTGGTAGGAACTGTAAAGAAAGGGCTGTATTATTGATGTATGCATCATGCCGGCAGTTTGTAATGCAGTTTTAATTAAATAGGCCATGCAGGAAAAATTAATTAATCTACAAAAACTTTCATTATTTTATCACATGATATCTTATTCGTAGCGTACATTTTTCGCACTAGGACATAGTATAGTTGCATGATGAGTGTATGGACTGAACCTTCCATGCACTCATAAGTCCACTCCAAATAAATTCTCCTGTTTTCTGTCCACTGCCCACATCTGTATACCACTGGCTCTAAAACGTTCCATTAATTTTTCTTGCATACTGTACAGGCTCAGTAAAAATGATCTTGTAGGGGTATCATCAAGTTGGTACATGTGATATTCCTGCAACTTGTAGCTACAAGCTTAAAATTGTTAGTATAGTTTGGTACTCAATCAAGTAAATAGTAGCTGTGAAAAGCTGCCAACTTGTAATGAAATTTTTTCTTTAAATGGACACTTGTCTACATGCAAATATGCCTGAGTGGAGGGAATTTGTTTGGAGTGGCTCAAGATTGAGATATTTCAATACAACAGTTAAATACTCTAATAAAGCAGTCGTGCACAGCCAAGCCAGACTGTATGCATAGTAAAACAATTAATATAATTGTCCTCCTGTACATGTAGCTCAATAGACTTGCTTCATATGAGAAATTTAGTGCTAGGGAGTTCATTTCATGGCTTATAGCAGTTTAGGAAAAACTCTTGTGTAGCTAATATATATCACATGTTGTCAGGTATAGCTTCTCATTGCACTTATACAATGATTATATTGTAACTAAATTTTAGTTTTGTAATTACCTCCCCCCCCCCCCCCCCCCCTTCCCCTTTTGTTGTGTGGTCACATAATGTTGCCTAGGACTCACATACTGTTTTATTTTGTACCTATTTTCATCATTAAAAATTATACAGAGGGAGTTGCTGTACATGACAGATTTAATGTTGGCAATATCAAGTGCTATAACAGACTGTAGTGGGTGAGTGGGGTACCTTCACACCTTGTTAGATTGTCATGGTGACAGATGGAAAGCTAGAGAGGACATATGGTCTGTCCCCGTCTCACGTCAATGTCAACTTCACATCATACTCGGAAGAGTTGGCCAAACAGGTGGAACACAGTGTAATAGTTTCAGCATCTCTCCAATGGATATACCAGGTACCCATTGATGACACAGCTGGTTACTCCAGTTAACACAAGTTCCTCTTTCCAGGTAGGTGGAGCATCAAACCTGGAACCTTGTGATCACCAGGCTAGTGTACTTTATCACTTGATTGTGATATATATACTACATGCACACTCACATACACTCTAACATTACTGCAAAGCCTTCATCTTGTTTATATGTGAACTACCTGTGCACTGCCAAGTTAGTGCAGGAGATTAATACCGTGCAGTGGGGCTGTACTATGCCTCGCAAGGCGAAAGTGGAATGGGCAGTTAGCATTTACTTCTCCAGTCAACACCAGGTCCAGCTGGCTTCACACACACATGCACAAAATCATGGAAATGGAAGAATTGATAAAATTAACAAGTGACAAAAAAACACTTTACAAATGACACACCTAGTTGTGTATTTTATACGGTGTTTAAGCTTGTTTCTGTTGTTATTCAATTTTCATCATTTATAGTATACTTTCATCAATTTCAGTTTCACTACAAATGTCACTTTGTTTATCACTTTGTGGTTTGTTTTCGTCGCTGACTGTTGTTTGATTGGCAGCAGTGATAGTATGTCCACGAAGTTTCTGCAGTTCTGGGTTCTTCAATAAGGTGTACGCCACAAACCAACGATTGAATGATAATCGTGATGTGACAGGATGTGAGTCAGCTTGAATATAAAATGCATCACATGATCACCATGTCATGTAACATGTAAGCAACTGACCTTGGTTTCTTTGAATTTGGTCACATTGGTATGCAATCTTGTTCAGTTCTGAGTGACAACCAGTAATGGTAGATAACAATTATAGACTTATATAGCACAATGTTTACCTGAGTTAGAGTCTCGAATTGTCAGTGTCTTTTTTATGAAGACAGGCCGCACAGAGTTGTAGAGTAATATACAAAATATATTTACCACAGCATTGTTATAGTAGTGATTCAAATGAAGAAATCCAATGTAGGTCTTGTACCCTACACATGTACAAACATAAGTCAAGAACCAGATTAATAGCACAGTGCTAACCACTATCCCATCCTTCTAGTCCCTTCATCATAACAGTGTGATCCAGTCGTGGCATCAACAACAAACCAAATGCCAGAGAATAAATGTTCCTTGCCAACGCGGAGAATAGACCAACCACAATATTGAAGAAGATCATCATAAACTGGAACCAATGAAAGAATTTGCTGCATGAAGGAGACAGTTATAATCATTGAAACAGTCCACTCTAGATATACATACACATTAGTTAAGGAAAGAGTGATTCCTCGATCTTGTAGAAAAAAATACTTGATGAAGTATACCTGTCCATAATACAGCACAGTGGAGATAAGTGTTGGAACTCTGAAAGAAATAGCGAGTAATGGATATGGTAAACAACAGTTGAGCTTACAGCAAAGCAGCTGTCCATGAAATAACAGTCTCATGATCTATCCTTAGAAATAGTAGGTAGATGAATGCCAACACCACTGATACATAGAGTACTAGGATACCTATCACCCAGGCTAGGAGAATAGAAAGAAACATCACGTAACTCATTGCTACCAGATTCTACACTCACTCCATACAAAGTATCCAACTTGATATCCAATATATCTTATTGCAGATGCCTGTGTGTGCATCTAGTCATTTAGGGGAAGACTTGAAACTAGACACATACCACCATGTAAGTAGGTACAGGCTTCTTTTCAGGTAAAAATGATGAATTACCCTTACACAACTGTTTCACATTTTCTCTGATAAAATAATATATAGCACATAACAACACAACACATAGTAAAACAAGCCTAAAATCAGCTAAGCATCTGCCAGAGAGAGGTTTTCTCAAGTATACAGCCGGGATACTAGTGCACATTACTTCACTGAGCCCACATCGGTCAGTGAGTGCTACTTACCGTACATTGATCAGCAATAAAAACATTAGTGTTAGGCAGAACAGTCCAGCAGTTATCGGAACCAAAGGAGTCACCACTAAAATACAAAAAAAAAAGTTCTCAATACTTAGGGGCAAAATTTATCAGTAGTAACCTTCTATAAACACAGAGGCATCTTGAATGTAAGTGTAAAGATCTAGACTTATACTGGAACCAATGAGAGCTCTTATAAGCTTTTCAAAGGTTTTTATCACACTGTTCAACCACCTGCTGGCAGATATTTGGACAAGTGTGAGCTGAAGTGTAAGCTAAAGATTGTACCAATTATAATACTCTAATATAACATACACTATTACCTGGTATATACAAATGGCAGTGATTAAAATAGCAGAAGAGAAACCAAGTGGGTAATGAAAACCTGATGATAAAGCAGTTCATTTTGTAACATACTATATAATCACAACACATTCTTACTAGGATCAAAGCCATACTTGTAAATTAAACCAGCCACTTTATTTTTCAACCCTTCCTGCTTGTACCATCGGTAAATTATAGAAGTTATTTTATTTTTTAAACCTTCCTCATTCTGAGGTGGAAGACGAGACCTGCACAGTGGCTTATGGTACTTTCTGAGTGAAACAAAAACAATATACAAACTTTGTCAGCAATTTCCTAACTCGTAGAATATAGCGATGTGTCTTTTTCTCCTTTGACAACTAACAAACACATTTAATTTCAGTCCAAGCATCATTTTTAACCTACCAAGGTGTTGTAGGCGTACCAACTGTAGAGTTTACGAACAGCACCAAATGTGTTAATGGCATACCACAAACAGACCAGTAATAAGGTGATATAGGTGGGTAGCTCCACAAGTGGATAGAGATGAGTCTGACAAGAATGTAATTTTATATACAACAACATCTTACCATAATATTATACGTACAAATTTTCGAGGTATGCATTTTTGCGGATTAACAAATTTGCAGTTTCATTTGAGGACCATTCGTTATTAACTTAGGTTAGTTATTAGTGATAATTGTTAATTTTCAAGGACGAAAATTTCGTGGACAGTCAAGCAATCGCAAAATCTGCAAAAATTACGTCCCTCAAAAATCTGCACATATACGATATATCTTACCAATTCACTACTGAAGTACACACAGTTATCATAAAATGCAGCAATCTGTGCCAGTCTGATAGCAGCACTAGAATATGTCACTGTACATAGCAGCAGTATTGATAGCTGAACCACTTACAAGTACATTGCATACAGCAAGCCAAGAGAATAGCCCAACAGTTTAACTGGAGCATTCACACAGGCCAGCAGTGGGGCAAAGTACAGTGTCTGTAGTAGCACTTGAACATAAAAGATCAATGCTGTGCAATGTGCAAGGTAGAAGCCACTAAAGCAAACACAACAAACTCACTTGAAAACCAAATGCTATTGTATCCTTCTGCCAAAAACTCAGTTGAAGGGTTGAAAATGTTCGCCAGAACATCACTAGCCAATGATCCAAATATGATGACGTATATGAAATGATTTTGTTTAGACTGCAAAAGGTTGACTGGTCTACATAATCAACATTTACTAAAGTCACTACTACACACTACACTTACATCACTATCCCGGGAATTCCCCAAAGGAAATACTTGTAAAAACTGCTTCTTGTTTTGGTGAAGCTTAATACAGCCAAAATGATGAACTATACGTGTAATTAACAAGTTAAAAGATGACAATGTACACTTACTGCAATTGACAGCAGACCAACATTGAGCCAAGCTCTGCTATCACATTCATCAGAAGAACTGCAAATAATAACATTATAATGTTGTACAACTACAGCAGTCACCATTGGGAACCAAAGTCAACTACTCTAATAGAGCAATCTCATATGTTTCTTTTAATGAGCACAAGTGTCTGATATTCAGATAACTAACACACAGTTAAACACCTTGATATCTGTGGCGATGGTATAGGATTAGATTCATTAACTCTCAGCTGATTAATGATTTCCTCAACAGCATTAACACACTCCCTTTCTCCCCTGAAGGTCGGGTCCCTTCTGCTATCATTACTACATCTGTCCAAGAGCACCCTCTCTACTTCATCAATGGTGGATGGCGATATACTACCATCAGCACTCAACTGTGAGAGTACCTGAAGAAATATACCAACAGTTTTAACTACCCCACTAGCTCTTATTACTTCACTACTAGGGCTGAGCAATGGTGAAATTTTGCTACTTTTATGATTATGGGATGTAATGTATCACGATTATGATACTCAGAAGTGTAGGCTTGTTTTCCAGATCAAGTTCTTCTACAATGGTATGTGCCACCATTTTGAATTTACTAATACACATTCATAACAACATCATGATTATCACACATCAACATGACGATGCTCAGAAACAATCATGATTAATCCCAGAATTGATATAATCTCCCAGGTTCAACAATAAGTATTGTTCTCAGAGGACTGGCATAAAGCTACTGTCTTATGTGTCAACCGTGTTGCATGTTATTACATTGTTGGTGTACTGTAAGCATCCACAGTGTCCCATTTTAAAAAAAACCTGTTCTATGTGTCTTGTATGATCTGATGGCCATGTTACTAAAGTAGCTAGTTGTGTTTGTGGTAACCATAAC
The DNA here is from genome assembly GCF_963678975.1 of Dysidea avara. Lineage (NCBI taxonomy): Eukaryota > Metazoa > Porifera > Demospongiae > Dictyoceratida > Dysideidae > Dysidea > Dysidea avara. The sequence continues at coordinate 6,577,420 of NC_089278.1, read as the reverse complement.
ACCCTTCATACCATCTACATAGCTATTATAGCAGTAAGTATAAACACCATTGCAAATAAGTTTCAAACAATATATGCCATCCCAGAAAATGGGGTGCATTGCATCATAGTACTAGAGATTTCACCTGATATGCATGCATTCATGGAACAGTTGTATAGTTAAATGAAAAGAACTATTTAGGCCCAAATGCCAGAATACACATTTCAGTGTAATAGAATACGCAGTAGGTCAAACCTCTACAGTATGATAGGTAATTGATGTATGGCAGCTCACAACAGAACATGTACACTCCATTTCAATGTCAGACCACAAAAAGTCCATGATTTCATGATCTAGGAATTTAATGCTTGTTTTCCATGCATACCAACTGAAAGTTGCACTGCAACATCACACACAACCGTTCCAATACATTCTTGTCTGCAAATTTTCGTCAGTATACTATACGTGTATCACACAGTAATTTTATTGCTCATGGTCAGTGATAAATTCAACATGTGTTTGCACATGTATTCATGCCATACCATGCTAATTCGGTCTAGCTTCATATATTACATTATCTACCCCTGTAAATAACTCCTAGTTTTATAATAAGATTACTGATACCGGCCATACCTGTGCACTATCAGTCTATCCATAGATGTACTGCAGCTGCAGAGGGCGCGAAGCTCCCTCTACAATCTATGGTATATCCTTTGGGGATATCTCGTTACTGTGAGTTTTTTTTGCAGTTGCCTTTTCGACTGGGGTCAGCTTGGTATGGGGTGTGTATTATGCGAGCTATATATTAATGACACGCCCGTCACTTACTTCAAGCATCAAACCAAACCCTTCACTTTGCAGACAATCACTTAGTTCACCTTCGTAAGTGCAGGACACTAATGCTACCATCGTCAGGCTTAGCTGGAATATCCCCATCGTTAAGTGGACGATGCGACTTCAGAGGAGGTTGGACGCGATTTAAGCGCCCCTAAAACAAATTAAGCGAAACTCGTTTTATAGAAGAGGTTTATACATCGATCTCAGTTTATTTCGATAAAGTATTGTTCTGATTATAGAATACGTACGTGACAATTCTGGAGAAGTTCTACACACCAAACCGCAACTTATTAATTTCACCCCAATCACCAAGCGCTTTTATAAAACAAAGTACATCGCCTTGAAGCTTACGTGAAGCACCATCCGAATATCTAATCAACCCCAGTCAACCCCATCGTTTTTCAAATTTGTACTATGACTATTGAGGGTCACGTGAAATACCAAAGAAAAGAATGCAATTAAGTTAAGGGCAATATATTTATGTGGCGCTTAGAGCGCGTCCAACCTCCTCTGATGCGACTTCTAGTTAAAATCAATTTAGGCGTCTGCGCCTTCATCCAAGTAGATGTGTATTATTTGGAAATAATTTTGCTTGCATGCTAATCTGAGTAGTATAATATGCCCACAGTACTAGTCTTGGATTGTTCGCTGTCTATGAAATGTCCGGTGGATAGTAAGACCTGCAAAACCAGCCACCTTGATTTAGCAGTGGAAGGGATCACCTGGTTTTTGGACTACCTAGCTGAGAAGTTTCCTTTAGAGTACACAGCCATTTTAACCTGCTCTTCAGTATGTAAGAACCTGGTTTCCTTCAGTAGGGACTACCAGAAACTGAAATCAAAACTGGAGGGAGTTGCTGTACATGACAAAACAGATTTAATGTTGGCAATATCAAGTGCTATACAGACTGTAGTGGGTGAGTGGGGTACCTTCACACCTTGTCAGATTGTCATGGTGACGGATGGAAAACCAGGGAGGACACCTGGTCTCCATGACATGAAACCCCCAGTCATTCCTTTTCCTTGTCAACTCCACATCATAACTTTGTCATCTCCAGAAGAGTTAGCCAAGCAGAACACTGTTGGAATGTTGTGTAATAGTCTTGGCATTTCTCCAATGGATGTGATAAGGCCCAGTGGTCCACTTACAATGGATTCTGTAGTGAAACTATTCAAGCAATTTGCTGAAAGATACTTCATCCCATACTACGGCAACTTGGTATGTGGTCAACTGGTGTCCAAGGTCTCTCTGTCTCCTTCACCACTGATGCACACTTCTAACTGCAGCATTGCCACCACCCACAATAGTGTATATGCTAAACTGGCTGGACTAAGTGGGAAGTTTCCTAAAGACTTGGTTGTGTGTGGATTTCTTGATATCTGCAACACACATGCACCACCAGTACTCTCCAAACACCTAGTCCTTGATGAGGACCCTGTTCCAACATCTGACCCAGACAGTAGTAACGAGATTGCTGCCAAAACACCTAAACAACGGAAACTAGATAATGGTACAGCTGAAACTGATGACTCAAAAAAGCCCTCTTTTCGTGTCCTGTTTCATGGAAGCTTGAAGATTAACAACTTAATGGCTTTAATTCAACTTGGGTAAGTTGCTATTGCATTATCCACATGTACATCAGCTTTCATTGTGTAGAAAGGAATGGTTTGGTCTAATTGGATCTGAGAGCTGTCAGGGAGGTAGAAAATCTAATCTAGTTTTGTCAGTTCTCCACCCAGAAGCTGATGTGCCTTGGCTCGGTAAACTGTCCTATCTTGGTCTTATGCCACAGACAGTGGATCCTAGATCTTCAGGATCTGTGGGGTTCCCTGTGTCACTACCCCTTCGATTGAGCTATCAAACTCCAGCCAACTTAGCATGGGTGTCTAACAATGTCTTACAGGTGTGTGTGTGTGTGTGTGTGTGTGTGTGTGCACTGCTGTTCTTATTGTGATATGTTATTGTATATAGAATGACATAGCCAAAGTGATACGATATAGTACTAAGTTACCTGAAAAGGAGTCTTCTTTCATTAAGGTTAGGATAACAGTATACCAGGGTTCTGCACTTACTGGTTATGTGTATAAGTGGCCAGCACTATTTAACATCAACCCTCTGATATGTGCTATTGAAATGGCTGTTCTATTAGAGAAAGAGCCCATAAGTGCCACAAGGCAGCATTTCAATTGCAAATCTGAACATTTTTGTCACTGCCCAACTACCTAGGTTTCAGATAACCAAGGTTTCAGATAACCAAGGTTCTGTTCTACTCATGCTCTCCTACCACCACTTATACCTATGCCTTTGTGCTAATAGTCATGTTAGGCTACCAGCACCCTACAGAGGTTGCCAGTGTCATGTTGTACTATTCATGCAGGAGGTGAATAAACTACGGATGTGTGCCCTGACGTTTGGCTTCCAGGAGCTGCTGGACTTGCTGTGCAATGTGTTCAGCATGGAGAAGAATACAGCTGCTAACATGCATGCTGCCAGACTACTTGACTTCACTGTACACTTCCTAAGGAATAACATAGACCCTCACCAGAAGCTTATCCCTCCACCAGATCTATAGTGATTATGTGATGTATACACTATTATACATGTTAAGACGTGTTAGTTGTCTGTTTTGGTGTGTCGCTGGAGTAGGGAGTGAAACTCTTCTCTGTACTCCTCACTAACGTGCTTCTGTTTTAGCAGGTACCTACAAGTGATAAAAGCTGTGAATTAGTACACGCACACACACAGCATTACACACATGCCACTCGAAGCTTGCAGCCAGACTTCTTCCGGCTCTATGGTATCATCAGTTTGTTTGATAATGATCTTCTTAACATGACCAAACATCACTTGTAGTTTCTTCTCCTACACAATGGTCACCACAATAGCTAACACTATGGTTGAGATTGGGTATAATCACCTTGTACTTAAGCATTCCAGCAACTTTTAGAGTTTTAAGGTTGGCATTGTCCAGCTCATCTGTTGCCTTGAAATTGTGTAGCATGTAGTATGGACCTAGTGCACCACTTCGCAGGTACATTTGAGGGTTGTTCCATGTCTTTTTGTGTTCTCTCTTTGCTATAATACAGTTATACCTGACTTAGTAGGAATAAGACCACCTGGTTATAGTGGCCATGTCAAGTAGGTTTCTTAAATAATTCATGACCTTAGCAATAGTCAAAAATATAGGTGTCTTTGATGTGGATTTAGAAACATTAGGTGATGTCAATAATTACTGAGGTGTAGCCAAGGTCATTATAAACAGGCTGCAGGACCACCGAGTCCTGCAGACCTAATAATAAATAAAGCCCTCAATACAAAAATTGACATCAATGCAATGGTTTATAAATCCCTGAAGATGCCACATTGCGAGTGTCTAAGTGTTTTAGACAATGGTGTGGGTTAGTATTGAGAGTTTACATCATTAAGGTATTTTCAGTAAACTTTGCATACCATTTCCCAATGCTAATAAGACCACCTCATTATGATAAGCAGCTGAGGATGACCTCATTAATAAGATTCAAGGTTGAAGACATTTAAGTGGACTAATGGTTAGTACCATATAAAGATATGCACACATTATAATACCCTCAAGGCACTGATTATGGTCTAAGCAAGCCATGGTGCTTTACTCCCCCTTAACTTACCTGTCATCAAGTTGGTCTTTATTTGTTGGGCTTTTCCTGTGTAATAACGTGTTGCTGTAACAACTATGACATACAGCACTACTTACTCTCTGTTGGGCTCAATTTAGTGTACAAGAACTATCAGACAACATTATAGTAACGATAATTACACAAGTTGTAGTACCATTAGAGAGTTGCCTGATATGGTGACCATTATCAGAATCAGTGACGTTCCCATGCACACCAGAACAGCTGACACCACCTCATCATTCTCACTAATCAGGTCACTTAACAATGATGTCTCCTTTGGTGATGTACCATTCTTGATAGCCTCCTGCCCTTCCAGTGCTTTGGCCACTGCAAGCACAACTAGTACTTACATATTGTTAGTATTTCAGAGACTAAATATATCATAGTAGTGCTTGATCACATGGTAGGGTTGCAATGATACAAGTGATATATTCATAATCAACTTTGAGGTATTAAGTGTAAGACAACTTTACCACTCCTATGTCTTGTGTTACATCCCAAGAACAAGGTATGGTTTCATTGCCATGTAATACAATTGGTGATACTTACAGAGTACATCTGCCTCTGTCAGGGTGATGTATCTCCTAGCAGCTATCCCACATGATCTGTGAGGACTAGACCAGAGAGTGAGCAGACACTTCATAGCTGCACCACTTGCACTACCAGCCTGGTAGCTACCCTTTCTACAAAAGTACCATACTTCAACACTTGACCATATACACCACTAGTGGTATGTACCTCACAAATACGTACAGTCTCCTATGCAGCATTTCGTCTGTGGTATATATCAGGTGTAGAGTTCTGTTAGTTGTAATGGCTGCCTCCCTACTCCTTGTGGCATCTAACAGATGATCCTCAGGTAATATGATGACATCACTGTTCTCACATGATAGACTGATCATGTGGTATTTGACAAGCTGAAGTAGTTATTACATCATATAATGCAGCTATTGCATCATACTATGTAGTTATTGCATCATACCTGTACATTGATTAGCTTATAAAATGTGAGATGTTGGCCTACTGCTGAGGAGAGGAAGAATTGAAGGGAAAACTGGTCTACAAAATCTTTTGGAAGAACATAGTACGTTATGTCACTAACACCTGGAATAAATTGTCAAATTTTATGGCAGCTATTGTGCATATTAGCTACCTGAAGTATTATTGTTGCATGGATCAGTGAATGCACCATTGATTATGGGCACCAGTAAACTACATGTAATGACCCCCTTTCCAACTGCAGTAGGGAAAAGGCTTGTATCAATGACGATAGACGTTTCACACTGGTACCCAGGTTCATCCAACAGCAAATATCCACCAAGCACAAATTTCACAGAAGTTGTCTGACCCTACAAATCAACAATAAGCTCTGGTTATATTGAGGTCAGCACATACTGGCTTTGTGTACACTGTCACTCTGTTTGGGATTATTGCTAGCTTTGGACTACAACTCACTGACACTGATATCTCATTGCCACCCTATGCAGATAGAACCTTAACAAAACAGCAGCAAAATTATGAGTACCTTTCCTTTGTTAGTTATCATTGCTATCAAATATCCCTTGGTGATCTCATATTTATCTGGAATAAACTTCCAGATTTCCTCACATGACTCTTCAATATACAGTGGTTCCTTCACAAAAAACCCCCCCCCCCAGTAATTGTAGTATGCAGCGCACAGAGCTCCTATACCTCTATATTGATGTCACCTTCAACATCAATGCTAGCAGTGTAATAAGAGTTCGGTGAGTAGAGTATAAAATGGTTCCACGAATTGTTACGTTGAGAATAGTATAACGCTCGTTTGAATTTGTGTCCGTCCTCATATTGGTTGTTAGGGTAAGTGGAGCCAACCAGATCCTGTATGTTGAAAGGAGACATGGATGGAAACCTTTCAAGTGAGTCAAATGGTAGACCGCTGCAAAAATCTGCCAAAAACAATACAGTGTATTAATCATCCACACTGAGTTCACCTCACATTATGTGTAATCGTTGTAATGTGGTATTTTATGGAGTGTGTATAGCTATATGCATGTGTATGGGTATGTATACATGTATTTTTGTGTGTATGTGTCTGTGTATTCCACTGACCATACATATCATCACACTGATCCGCACACTGTTCATGCGCCTGGTCATGTTCACGTTCATGAGGCCGACGAATGTACAACTGACCGCAGCCATACTTGTCCAACAACTCACGAGGCACAAAAACAGCCTTCTCCAATGGATAGCTCTCTTCTTCAGCCTTCATTCTTGTTGGTAGATCATCATTTCCTCCAAGGTGCACATTAGGCTCAACATTAGTCAGAACTACATACTTCAGGACTGCCTTCTGTATATGATCAGGAATGCTGAACAAACATACAGTGATAAGAGATAGTACATAACTTATACCTAGCAGGGTGCAAGCAACTCCAGCTGTCAATATACATAAGACATTGGAGAGACATGCACGCACGCACACACATACACAATGCTCTGTACATGGAACAGCCTTGATAGTTGCATCATTTATGGGAGTAGGATAGGAAGCAATCTTGGAGCAACTATAAAGTACTTACTGTGAGATGCCATTCCATTGTATTATAGAAGAATAGTTGACTGTTGAATTCCATACTTTTACAAATTGTCTGATGACCATGAGTGTGCCTACATTTAATGGACAAATGTGTTGGGTATTTTCTCATGAATTTTTGGTTAAAAGGAATAAGTTACTTGATGCACTGCTAGTCAATATATATAGCTATAGATGAAGTTAGGGCTGGTGGCATGTGTCATATCACTGGTTGGCAGGCACTGTGCTGGACTTGTGAACACAAGCCTGAAGAGAACAACACACACACATACACAGGACCAGCCGGGTTGACTAGAGTGCACTCAAATGGCTTGCCAAAATGCTGACCATGCATATGGTCAAGCGTTACTGTGATAACTGTCTGTATTATACGGTAGCAGTGTAAAGAATGTCAAGTGTGTCTCATCTGGTTAGAGTTTTTGTTGAAGCCACTTTGACTAAAGTTCAATATCTTTTCCAGGGTCAGATAGACTGCCCCCGTAAAACGTTACTATATAGAGTGTTCTCATTAGAGTGTTAAACTGCTGTGTAGCAACATCTTCATCTACCACTGTATGAATATGCTAGTTGATGGCATGTCATGTGTGCAATAGAATTTCTGTGCCGGAATGTAGTAAATACTATATAACCACAGAAGTAAAAAATTTCCAGTAAACAGTACATGTACACACACATTGGAGTACTACACACTTACTTAATATCACTCTTTAAGGAGACCTTGTGTCCTACACATTGGGTCATTAGCTAGTTGGATGTACAGAAAAAAAAGTACTTACCATACTTATCCACATAAGTTACATTAGGTGTTTGTTGGACTGACCAGGCTCCCACATCCAAAGGTACATGTAGACGATAAAGATTGGCCAGTTCTGTTATCTTCCTGTGTGTGCCCCATCTGCCACTGAAGCCACGATAGTGACATGTACAAGCTTTAACACCTTCCGACAAGTTGTCAGTAATACTACGAAATGAATCAGTGAAGTTGATCATTGGTATGGCCTGAGACCAGTCCCTCTCATAGACTGAACCAGTTCTAGCATACTGCATCATGCCATGTAAATGTCTTGCCTGGAGAACAATATTATAGGACAGATGATAACTGACAACTGTAGTAAATTTTAAAGCACACACAAACACAAAGGCTGATTCTCTAGCCACTTGGCTACACTGCCACACACACACACACTCCCATAATGAAAGTATACTGATTAAGCTTAACACTATTGACACTCACGTCTATGTGAAATGTGCCAAATAATGTTTTAGGTAGTTCAATGGATTTTGTGATCAAGTCAACAAGCATCATTGTTTGATTATCAAAGGTAGCCACCATACTCCACATTGGATCAATAATTAATCTCTTTATTTGTGCTCTGTTGCCATCTCCAGTTGGCTTTGTGAAGCAGGCTCTAATGTTGTCAATGCCATTTTGTCTAACACAAGCCTCAAATACATGATACCATTCATCTGTTGAACTACAATTCTTAAAGTATTGATATGGCTGAGTGTGATTATCATAGTAATTCAGGAATGCAGTGTGATATTTATAGAGACTAATTTGTCTCTGGTTGATGCGATGAAAACTAGTAAACTTTCTACGAGTAGCAACTAAGTGAGTCCTCAGGCTGTGATGTGAAAAAGTGTACGCAAAGTTTTTACATTCAAACAAATTGCTGTCATTGCACTGAGCAATATGATGCTTGAGGTGACTCCACAGAAAGAAGTAAGCAGTCCATTGCGGAGCCATGGCATAGGCTCTGTCATAATAATCAAATATGTATCTTGTGTCCACAGGAATGTACAAGCGAGGAACTGTATGTAACGATAACAGTATAATTACGTACACATACAACACTCACCAGTAAAGTTGATATTCAGAGTATTAAAGGGAAGGCTAACTGTGAAATTTTTTCCTTGGTGCATCATTTTCAGAGATGAAGGCAAGTGAAGTGTGTACTCTCCTGGATGTCTTACTTGATAGTACAGTCTCAGCTATATATATATATATATATATACAGCAGTCACACAGTCATGTTAGTACAGACACACACGCACGCATGCACACACACACACACACCAGCCATTCAATGAAAACAACAAATTTTATATGCCCACGTGACAATACCATTTACAATCTAATTAAGATAATAATATTTGTGTCTGGCAAGAGGGGGTGGGGGTAACATGTTACCTTCTTGATCTGCAGCAATCCATCTTGAGATGATTCAATAATCTTGTGCTTAGGCAACAATTCAGGACCGTCTTCATTTTCTCTTCTATTATCATACTTTACCCTTCTGAAAGTAAATGGATGATGTATGAGGCCACCACGGGCAGAACATGTTGTCTGAGTACCCAGGAAATAATCACTTTCTCGTACAGTTTGTGTGTTAGTGAGGAAGATACTACCTGATGATGAGAAATACTTGACCATAGTATAGGGGACGTACTCCACATTAGCTCTAGTGGAGAACTTGTACACTGGTGCATAAAACCAGCCACCATCCAGGATGAAGTAGAAGTGACTGTGTAAGGAATACAATCATAAGCAGATAAATTAAATCAAACCATCTATACAGTGTACTTGTGTAGGTTTATCTTTGTCAGTACATATATATCAGTGTAGCAATGCCGGCTCTACTGTCAACACAACAAATAGGTGTTTTTTTTTCTTCTTTTCTTATTATCTGGCCCTAATAGCACTCACTTAAACCCTCACATATCTAGCTAGAAGCGAAACATAGAGCTTAACAAAACTGAAAGTAGACCTACAAAATACTGCATGGATTGCCAGCATAAGCACAACCCTCAAACAGGGTCAGGGTCATAAACAAGAAAGCCCAGTAGCCTAAGACTGCAGGGAGTGGGAGGAAGAGTCCAACTCCCAGGGGACTTCCAGGCAACAAAACTGAACATAAAAATGTTCAAGTATTGTGGCACTACAGACAAATAGAGTCAAAGTGCAGGTTGTAAAACTCGTAACCAAAATAGATAGCTACCGTGTACTATGCAGTCAACTATTGTTTGCTTTTAGATAGGATAAAGCTGATGTTTTATTACAAGTATTTCTATACGTGCCAATCTTGTGTGTTAATTCATGGTCTGCTGTACTCATTCTGCAAGACTATGAAACAATCGACAATGTGCAGTAAGTACAATGATGAACCAATCATTGATTAATAATGTAGAACATGTAAGATGGGTAGGTAAGAACTGTGTTTACTGTAGTTGTTTTTGTAATCATGCACACCTCCTTGCCATGCCCACACTGCTCCTTTTTTTGTGGCTTAACAAAGTAAAACTAGCTTGGCTCCACACAACAGTAAACATTGCCCACTTATTGCATAATCAAGCTATTCAGTCTCTCAGAAGATAAGATACTTTTATAGGCAGCACCTTCCTGACAAACGACATGCATGGAAGTTGTTGCAAGAAGTCAGCAGATCTTCACGGTAGTCTTGTGCCCAAACCACTTTTTCCCTTTTGTATTTGGGTGGGTTTTTCCCCACCCAAATACAAAAGAGGAAAAAGTGGTCTGCTATCTTCAGCTAAGTAGGGATGCACACTGCCTTTAAAAATCATCCTAGAGACAAGTTACACAATGAAATCACCTTTATAAATCTACATAACAAGAGACTGGGCACAGAATTTTATAAAATCACCTGGCCGCACACACTTGTCAGAACCCCAAAAGGCATACACATGCCACTGGTGAGTTTGTTATTGTGGTATACAATGGTGGCCATATGCCTGATTGAAGATAAAACACAAATTTTCATGTCTGCCAGCCTAACCACGCTGAACTATAGGCTGGCTTTATGCAATAATACCATATCCAGGTACTTTCCTTGAGCAGCGTATTAGACACCACAAAATTATTTAATTTATTATACTGTTTACCTATTGTATTATAAATGTCCAAGCGATAATAAGTAGTGAACAAGAATGATTGATGGTATTACAGCATAGCTTGGTGGGAAATCCCTAATTGGCATTGAACAAAAATAATCGTTATAACATGTCGAGATTTTCTCAGAGCGCTATGCTGTAATACCATATCACTCATCTGCTTGTCTCACTACTTTTTATCACTTGCGACATGATACCTATAAGTACTAGTATATACTCTAATAAAGCAGTCATACAATATGCGGAGCTGCGTTACCTCACGCGATCCTCTAGAGACTTGGGAAGTGAAAAACTGAACTCGTATTCATCATTAAACGTGTTACCCCTTTCTGTAGGAGCGACACTAGCCTTCCAGAACTGAATCCATTCTCCGTGAATGGCAACCAGGCACGCCCATTTGGCACAGCGCACGAGGTTGGGCATATCATCTCTCAGTAATCCTGAATTGTTCCAGGCATCAAGCCGTTCAAATTCTTGCCTTGTAGTGCTGAGAAATTTCGAATGTATCCACGCTCGATCATCAAATGGCCACAAAACTCTTGTAACTGGCCGAGAAAATACGACGGTGACCCTTACGTTCCAATTCTCTTCGTAGGTCTTGGGAGGGGGTAATTTTCTTCCTGGGGCAGGGTAAATCTTGGAAACTTCAGCACAACCGCCGAACGGCCAACGGGAAGAGTCGTTTGTATACGGCCCTAAAAATTCTGGTGGTTCCGGGTCTAATGAAACAGCAAATACAATCATAAATGCAAAGGCAACAGCTGGACCTAAAATTCCCGCCATTGTTACCCCCAATTAGTGAACGATTTCCGTTTTCATCTGTCTCAGTTACGGATATGATAGATATTTGCGCTAAATTCCACTACTGCACTAATTGGCTTGTGCGGTATGTTTTGTGAAAGCATAAAGTACGTATGGCGATAATTTTAAATTGCGAAAAGTTCCTAAAAGAGATATTGAAATTTTTTTACGAACTAAAAATTCTTTCAAAATATTTCTAGTAGCGCTAATTTACAGTAGCAGCGACATGTCGTCTGACGAAACAGCAAGCCAGACACGAAAAGAGGATGACACAGAAGCTGATAACGAACCGCAAGTAATGCATGACTCCTTAGGGAAGGACGCTACACTTAGCAATGGCCTAGATCATGGTAGCGAATCACTTAGCGAACAAGCACTTGAGACAGATTTGCAAAAACCTGACAGCTTACAAGAATTACCAAGCAATAACCAAGGAAGTAGTGAATCTATTAAAAGCCCACCACTGGATTCAAACGTCAGTTTAAATGCAGAAGAGTCACCAGATCACGTGAAGAAGACAGATAAGGACGCATCTCCATCACGTGATGATGAATGGCTGGACATACTAGGTACTGGGCACCTGAAGAAGAAGGTGAGCAGCACTTGACCTAGTTAGCTCAGTGTTTAGTAATGATTGTAGGTAATTCGAGAAGGCCAAGAGAATACAAGACCCACTCCAGGCTGTCAAGTGGTTATAAGAACTAAAGGGACACTTGAAGACAGTGGTAAAGAAATAGATGCCAATGATCGAGTCAGTTTTGCTGCAGGAGAGGGTGATGTGGTACAAGGTGACGATGCCACTGATTATGGTATGTAATTATTACCAATATTACCTCATTAGCTTGGGACCTGGTGGTTAGCCTGATGTGCACTGGGGAAGTGTGCTTAGTGAAGACAACATCTCGGTTTGCATATGGTGAATTTGGAAGGTGGGTAAAAGGTCTAATAGGAAAGTAATAGTGTGTTGTTGTAGAGAACCTGACATACCCCCTAATGCTTCAATACTCTATGAATTGGAACTGCTAGAAGTACAGGAACCTATTGATATAGCCACGTTGCCAGAAGAGCAACTGTTAGATCTTGTGTAAGCTGGTAGATGTGTGCTGCAGACTGAATAATGTTGCCTATGTAGTAATACAAAATGTAACAGAGGTAATTGGCTATTTCAAAGAAAGGAGTACATACAAGCAGTCTCTTCATATCAAAGGTATACAATATTGTATAAATGAATATTACCAAACAAATCTATAGAGGTAATAAGTTTCTTCAAGAGTACATGGAGCGAAGTGAAGTAAGGAGCGTGACTTGGTGAAGTTACCATAACACATTTGAACAGGTGGAGGATGATTTTGTGATGTCAAGTGCTATAAAGAAGATGAGAATCAGATGTTTGAATAACCTAGCTGCTACACAACTAAAGGTACACCACTTTGCCTGACACACGTCCCTTCATTTGACTGATAGACGGAGGCACACAATGAGTGTCTTGAGTCATGTGAGAAGGTGCTTGAACTAGACAAGGACAATGTCAAGGCACTGTTTCGTTCTGGTAAGGTCATGATACGGAAAGGTGAGAGTGCAAGTGCAGTCCAGCACTTGCGTCGTGCTCAAGAACTGAGCCCTAATGAGAAGGTAATAATAATAATAATTCTTTTGATGGTGAAGTTGTTTGTGCAGGTAATAAAATCAATGCTACGAGATGCTGTCAAACTCCATGAGGCCAACAAGAAGAAAGAGAAAGATTTGTACAAGAAGATGGTTCAGGGACTACAAAATGAACCAAAATCAGAGGGGAAAAACCACTTTAGTCAACCACACAGATGGGTAGGTAATCTCTTAAACTTGACGAGTTTTAAACTTGCTCCATCCATTGTAGGGCACATATGCTGTGGCCGCTGCTGCTGTAGCCGTAATTGGGATGGGCATTTTTTATTTCTTTCAAAGTCACAGACAGTAACAGCATTCAAATTTGTTTAATATTAAAATATAATCAGTAAAACTTAAAATACTATACACTTACAATAATAATATTAGTTAAAAGGCAATAGCTACCAACAAATTTAAAAAAAAATAGTCCACTCAACATTGTTTAATACTCTACGAAGAGTCTGGTAACTCTAGATCCAGCATCCTGTGGTTGCTCTGGTGGAACTCATCTATCTTAAGTTTATCCCATGCTTCCCACACGGTGATTTGTTGGTGGGGGGATATCCCGGACTCACACTTGTGCATGTCACTAGGCTCAAGCCACTGTGATGACACTACACACTGGTCACCAACAACAACCAACTTGTTCCCTGAACGGTTACCAAACTTTTCTGAGTTCTCATCACACAATCGGGCAATGACTTTGCCATGATCATCCCCTGGACCAATGTCAATAATTATTATGTCTCCCATTCCCCGACCAATCCACAGAGTATCTTTAACTAGCACCATTGAGGTAGCACGTGTTGAACCCATAAACTTCTTGAGAGCTTTAGTTCGGCTAGTTGCTCTTAACCTCAACATAGGGGAGCTGCTAGCATATTTGGAAGTAATCACTTTTGCACGTATTCTCATATCATTATTGTCCCTTGTCTTTGTATCAGCCAGGCTACGTATGGTATTCTCTCGTGAAAAGGGACTGAACCGGTTGGCACTGCTGGGCTCATTGCTGATGTCCAATTTCTTGTCTGGTGTAGGAGAGCCAGTTGGCGAGTGGTTGTTGCTGCCAGTGTCCACTGGTTGGGTGGTACCACCACCAGAATCAATAGCGTCAATTGTGCTTGGATCAACACGAATATGCTTGTCAGTTGGGTCCAATTGTTGACAGTCAAAGACATTTAGCAGCTGGTAAGTTTCAGCATCCCACTCCATCACAAACGACAACTGTCGGCCAATTCCCCATACTAGTTTGCCATTTGACTGCAACTCGTAGACAAAAGAATTCCGACGAACGAAGACAGGGAATGTAGTCATAATCTGAAGATTATCAGTGTTGACCACGGTAATGGAATTTCCACAGCCACACCACATTCGGTTCTTGCCCACAAACACCATGCACTTGGCAGCCCGAGTGTCCTCGCTGACTTGCAATACTAAAGGATTAGCCCAGTCTTCAGCTTCACTCTGAAACTCCTTCTCATGACAGACAATGGAGGCAGCATTAGAAGGAACAACAGCATCACCACGTTTGTTACCAACTGGGCCAGTTATACTCTTACGGTAAAACAGACAAAGGTTCCCATTTGCCAGTGAAGCAAAAACACATTTTACCTGAAACACAACATGTAGTGATAGCACCAATACACAATACACATGTGAACTAACCCTCCCTCCTTCAGTTTGTGTGGAGAGAGCCAGTACTGAATCCCTCATGGAATATGACCAAAGACACTTCGGATTTCCCATTCCTTTAGCAGTACCAAATACTTGTATCTCATGGTCCTGTTATTTAGTGCATGAGTATAGCACTGCATCTGTCTACTCAATAGTACACTCACAGCTGTGCCAATCCATATTCTCTTGTCCACTTCTCCTGTTGATGTCATACAGAACACTCGGCCACCTACTGACTGTTTCTCAGGCAGAGTAAAGATGCCTTTATGTGCATCCAGGATGCTGAAGTTGCGCTCCACATCTTGTCTTGCCCATGTCCAAACAGTGTAATTAGGGTCACTCTCCATAGCATGTATTGTGTCTATCTTCTGCAGTGGGTGTTCCCTTGCCTTCAGTAAGGTGTGCTTTCGACACAGGAAGCTTGGGTCAAGCAAATACTGGGTAACCTATACAAACAGTATACATGCTACACTAAACCCAGACAAAATATGCGTTGTACTTGATCTGCAGTTGGCCTGTCCATGGCTGCTTGACGCCAGCAATCATACATCAAGTCAATCATGCCAGAAAAAGCAGGGTCGGAGTTGAAGTCATATATTTCAGGTCTGTTGCCAGTGGTAATGGCCTTGTTGATCTCTTGAACATTCTGCTTCTCCTCAAATGGACGTGCTCCAGTCAAGAGCTCATAAAGGACCATGGCATATGAAAAGATGTCCACCTAGACATAATCAAGCACAAAAAGTCAACTGCTGTGTGTGAGTGTGTAGAACAATAAGTTTTTTTGATGTCCTCATACCTACAAACAAACTACCACAAAATGTTACCTTCTCATCAAATGCTTGGTCTTCTCCTCTCCTCCTCAGAGCTTCAGGAGCAACATAGCCAGGTGTCCCTTCTTGTCCCTTTACTCCACTGGGGTTAGCAAACCGTGAGATTCCATAATCAGCTATCTTGACATTGAGTACATCTGACGGGTCTAAAGACCACACAAGAATGTTGTCAGACTTGAGGTCCCGATAAATGATCCGCTGGCTGTGAAGGTACCTCAGAGCTAAGCTGACCTGAAGAATGTAACATCTCAATTGCTATACACATCACAAGTGCCATAAGATACCTGCAGTGCTATCCTGTAAGACATGGTATACCCCAGCACACCTCCAGGAATACGAAGGCTAGCTCCTACCCTGTCCTCTTGGGCCTCTTTCAGAGCAGCAATTCTCTTGTCAAGTATCCCAAACAAGCTACCCATTGGGGCTAGCTCCAGCACCAGACACATCGGCCGCACTGACACACCCAACAATGATACCTATACAAATCAAATGACATCATTAACATTTTGGTGTATAACCATATAAAACAGAGAGTGTCTTGTAACACCAGGCAAGAGTAAACAATAAAAAGAGAGTGTCTACTTCCATTATGGGCCATCAAAAATGACAGCCACACGTCCACAGGCATTCCTTGAATTTACAGGAAGGGTGTTAATATGCTTTGGCTTGCATACACACTAACTTTCAAGGGGCTACTCAAAGTCACCCCCTCCTAAAGTGTCAACTAGCACATATATCATAAACGAGAATTTACTATAATATCCAGAAAGACATGTGGCACTCATTTTTGATGGCCCATATTGGAGTTAGACATTGATAAAAAAAGCATGTGATTAGTCTAATATCACAATACAAGGGCCACGTGCTTTCTGATGTGCACTAGAAGCTCTGTAGAGAGTGCAACATGTAAGTAGGTACAAAGTGATGTTAGTAGTGTGGAGAGCCCATAAGTGCCAAAAGATGCAAAGTGCCACATATGAACTCCTGAGAGCAAACATGGTACTTTGAGTGGTACATTCAGCGTAGTTCAGAAAGTCGAAAATTTATACCTACACATCACTGCAACAGAGTTGCTGTTGACCTTACATAACCAGGTCTCATTCTAAACACCTACTGGTACACCAGCCACATAAAGCACAGCCTTGATCACTAAAATGGTCACTTGTTCAATAAGGGAACTAGGGGGACGTTTATCGGACCAGATAGATCACTTCTTCAACTTAGGGTTAGGACTAAAACTGACCATGCAATGATCAGAGCTGCCACAATGGAACAAACAAGCATTACATTAAGTGTACACATAAAAAACAAGTCATCATTATTCCCACGTTACAGTTCCCCAATCATGTTACAGTTCCCCAATCATGCACAATGGTATATAAACACAAAAGTTCCACAAGTGAATACTTCAGTTTCATATACTATAGAATGTCACAGCTAGTTGTGAAAGGTGACTTGCCCAAGTGTCAGATTTCCCAGAGACTACTTGGCTGCTATCCATTCCACAAACATCTCCTTTTTAACCTAACCTAACCTAACTCAACTCCTCCGTAGCCAGGTATGTCAGGTAATGACCACCACAAGTTCACACAGGTACACAACGTGACAGCTGGATGGATAGCTGGATAGCTGGATTGTAAAATACAACACAGGCAAAGCCAATTGCTGCATTATTACTAGTGAAACAATTATTCAGTTATTTGACTATTCGGTCGGTATGGCACTATTCCATTTGTTAGCACACTATTCGAATAATCGTTAGCACTTTGTACACTATATTCAGATGGAAAAGCCAGTCTTGAAACTTAAGATTGTGATATATCTATGCTGTAAAAACTAATAGCTCTTAGGCTTTACTTTGCTCCCTAACAAAAGGTTTCAGTACTTATTCAATAGAAGTATAAGCTTAAAGAATAATCGAATATTCGGTCGTTTTGTTCACAACTATTTGAAAAGTAAAATTGCTATTCGTAATCATTAGTCTTGAGAAACCACAGGAGCTATGTTGTTCATAATAAATGCATTTTGCACTTTCCGGTTATCTTCTAAGACTCACCTTTTTCACAATGTTCATCTAAATTACAGTTTTTGTCATCAAATTATAAAAAAACCAACTAGGATTACTTTTGCTGGTTTTTGCAATACACAATGTCACCATGCACACTGTACCGCACCCTACACTTTCCAAATGGCACCCTTGCTATGCATTGATGGAAGTACAGCATGATTCTCCATGCAGTAGAGCTGAGCGATACTGCCATTTTAGTATCACGATCGATACTAAAGCCACTATTCACGATACTGAATAGTTCACGATACTTACAAATATGTCAATCATAGCTGGTGCTACATAGTGTATTCCTCAGTATTCCTGCAGGAAGTCTTTAAAAGTAGCATCACTGTCATCCTTGTTTACAGTAACAGTTATTGTAACACATGCTTTGAAGTTATGTTATGGTGTTCACACCTCTCTGCAGGGGTAACCAGGTTATGACTTAAAGGATTCTTGAGCCTAATACAGCATAGCAAATGGAAATAATGTACAGGCATGGTATCACGATAGTTAATAACAAAATATTGCGATATCGATACTTTCAAAATATCGCGATATATCGCTAAAACGGTAGTATCGCTCAGCCCTAATGTATAATATATCAAACTAGTCTGATAGATTGGCAAATACATACCACCAGAAAGCTTAACACACACACACACACACACACACACACACACACACACACACACACACACACACACACACACACACACACACACACACACACACACACACACACACACACACACACACACACACACACACACACACACACACACACACACACACACACACACACACGTACACAATGCAGTGCACACTTAACAACACTAGACAGTTGTTTACTAAATCTACATGCAAATTTTGCAACAAGATTCATAACCTAACAGCTATCCATTACAAACTGTGTACTCAGGACCCAGTGTCCACCACATGGTGAAGTGGCTAGCCTCCTCCACTGTGTCTCATGCCACTCACACCTGTTAACTACAACAACTGGGCCAACCTTGTGACTATATAGAACAATGGGCTTTCTATCAAATCAAGGATGATACAATAAGCAGTTAACACAAATGAAAGTGTGTTCCAGTTTACCAGTTAACACATACACACATAGCTACCACACAACACTAACTCACTAAGAGGTACACTCACCACATAAGGGTTATCTAACTGTGCCAATACTGTGACCTCCTGCCTGAGGTCACGAAACAAAAACAATGCCTCATCTGCAGAAACAACCTCTTCTTCTGCAGGAGCAGGCAACGTAGCACCCTCAGCCTCAGCTAACGCTAGGTCAACTTGACTGGCAGTGAGGAACTGCTTCACAGCCACTATGTTGTTACAATACCTGAATATGCAGGTGTATATCACACTATTGTACTCTAATACTTTAGTACTGGCCTACCTCCCCTTGTAAACAGCCCCCGCACCCCCAGCACCTAAACGTGTTGAAAGGTCCATGGGGTTAAACTCAAATTTGGAGATGTCAAGATGCCACTGTACTGGTAAGTCAGTTAGCAACAGATCAGGTACAAGGTCAATGAGGGGCACTTCAACGTTGTACTCTTTGCACTCTATCACATCTTCCTGTAGCGCAGCTGCTGCGCAATCTTCCAGTGAGAAAATGTACATCTGAACAATTAGAATAACAACAACTTTAAAATGTTCTTCATGAAGATCATAGTTTCACATAAAGGAGTAAAGGAGAAAACTTAACACTGACATGGCCATAAGCCACTATAATGAGATGTCTTATTTATAAACTTAACAGCTGTTATAGAACTTTGTGTGGGCGAGATCAAAGGAAAAAGTGTACTTTAAATTTCATAAAGTACACTCTTAGCCAGCCAACAGTGCTTCATCGACCACAAAGAGTGCTTTATTGAACGAATAAAGCACTCTTTGCGGTGCAATAAAGCACTCTTTGTGGGCAATAAAGCACAGTTGTCCACGTACTCTAGTGCAGGCTAATAGCCTGTGGGGCTCACACCAGTACGACTAATCACCCAAGCCGGTGAAGGCTGATAGGCTCACCGCGCTGAGTGATCAATCACCCCAGCCAATACGAGTTCTACTACTGGATTGCTTTTATAGACATACCTAAATGCTTCAATGATGGGTGGGAGAAGGTAACGTTGCTGTTACGTTTGTTAATGTAAACGGACAAGTCCTGGAGATATCACGGAATATTTCACCATGTCACTCACAATCGAATCAATTGTGGGTTGCGAGCAAAACAAAATACACCATGAACGTCTACCATGCCAAACTATAGTAAACTACACGTGAGTTACTTTGTTAAACTAATCTGTGTGCATTCAGGCTGCTAATAGTTCGTGCAATGCATGTTAATTACGAGTCCTAGTGTATGGTGAAGCTACATGACTAGAAAGTTCTATAAATATTTAAAGCATAGCCTTGCTCGTGCTATATGAAAAATAAAGCATCTCGGCCGTGCACCTTGTGCTTTATTTTTCATGTAGCACTTGTGGCTATGCTTTAACGTATACAAAATAAATATGACTGACTGAGTAAAACTCCACCATGTTTGCAACTTCTTATAAAAACGTACTGGGTTTTAAAACAATATACTGAAGTTTAAATCACTTCAGTGTCCAGTGAAACAAGGCTCAGATCAATAAACTCCTACCATCGGATTCAATGTTCATGAACGTAAGAATATTATTAAGTGTTGATACAGTGAAGACACAGCAAGGGTGCTGGTTCATAATTTTAAAAAAGCTTATCACTACTGTTTCTTTAGGGATATAGGCTTCTTGTTCATGCACATGCAGGAAGCATTATACAGAATAGCGGAAAAGCAATAAAAAGAAATTAAGAAATGTGTGAAAATGGCAGGTTTTGCTTAACCAGCCACAAATGCTCAAATAAGGGCTTATGATATAACCAAGAGTAACATATTAAGTGGGCCTACTTGTTTGGGCTGAAAAGTAAATGGCCAGTCACAATTTTACATAAGAAAGTTGCTATGGGTCAATTCTCTCTGTTGCTGCATTCCTGTGCTGACCTTCTTTTCCTTTTCAATTTCATAATCATCATCATCATATTCATCATCATACTCATCGGTTTTGGGTGGCAGCAATGGTGAAGAGGTGTAGAGATGGTCTGGTACTACCCATGGTACCTGTCTCTCTATTAAACTGTCCCCATACTGATTAGCTTCATTTAGTCCTGTGCAATGTAATGTAATCACTATGCTGTACACACACACCCATGCCACGCACGCACACATGTGCATACACACACACTCACACATACGCACGCACGCACACACACTAAACACACACACTAATCACCTGGGAACCACTCATCAATCAAAGCATCAATTTGGTCCACAATGTAACCCATTGGTGAGAAGTCATTAGTGTATGACCACACAGTCACATCAACACCTTGAGTGCTACGATCACCATCACTCGGTAGACGGATAGATTGATGCATGCTGTGTCCAACACACACACCAGCAACCTCAGTGGATTGGGAGTGAGCGGCCTCTACCAAGAACCGGCCAGTGTTGTGAAACACAGCTATGCCACGCCTCCAATAAACAAAGTCACCCTCTTGTCTTCCTCTCTTTCCACGAGTGGAGATACCAGCCCTCTTCAAGTTGATCATAAGTCGAGATATCAGGCGACTCCAAAAGCCACTTGGAATGTACGCCATTTTGTAACGCCGCCTTACACTACTTATTTCACCAGGCTTGTTGAAGGAGACACTCTGACCTTCTTTGTCATCTTTCTCAGAAGATGTTATATTTATTGCCCCCGACACTGTGTTCCCCCTTTTCACCACTTTTTCTGGTAAGTTTTTGCCCTTTGGCACATATGTAAAACTTCTTTCAACTTTTATTCCTGCTGGCACAAAGGTTGGCTCAAAGTTCATAGCAGGACGGTCCATGGGCAGCATGGAAGGGATCAGCCGAGTCTTGTCCCCAAGAGAAAGAGCAATTTCAAATCTCTCCAGCAGCTGTAAATACTGTGGGAAATATCTACTAGGAAACCGTCTGGAGTCCCGAAAGATGAAGGGCAGGTTTGATTCTCGGAGTATCCCATTGTGGACAAAAGAGTGTCGTTCCCGGACAGTGACCACTTCAGCTAACATGTCACACAACCAAACGGGATCAATGAAGTAGAGATTGTTGAGACCACGAAGATGATCATTGTAGTGTAGTAAGATCCCATTATCATGAAGGAACTGTGCCGCTATAGGTGAACAAAAAATGATGATAAATTAAACAATTCTTTTCAACACTACCAAAACACAACCAACTTGTTGACTGCCACAATGATTAAAATATTATCAGAGGACACTGCCCACAAAGAGCTATCACTCCTACTCCTCACCCACAAGTTCCAATAACCAGTCACAAGATCAACCCACAAGTTCCAACCATCAGCACCAAAATACAACAATAAAATATATTGGTTGAGGTCAATCAATATGCATCACTATATTTAGCAATTGTCATATTTGGTATGGGGCAGGGGCACAAGAGCAGCCCATGAGTTACAAACAACGTTGTATTGGTGCCAAACATTGTTGTATTGGTGCCAAACATTTTCTCAAGTCAGTGGAACACACACACACACATACATAGCACAAGGAACACCATGCTGGCAAGTTTAAATGACATTGGTTATTCAAGTCAATTACTCCAGCCAACACTGTATTATGACAATAATAAACGTGCCGCAGAAGAATGCCATCATTCAGATGGGAATTTAGTGTTTAAAGCATTGCAGGTCTGTATAGTTGCACAGCAAGTATAAATTTAGTGGCTGCCCACACTAAAACTATTGTTCATCTCAGAACTTAGTTAAAAAATAACAAACAGTTTAGTTTAAATCATTTTATACGCTATCCGGATAGTACCCCTTTTCTGTTACACCTTATCAGTTAGTAAGTCAAGTCATTAGGTCTAAGTCCCTGAAATTAGGTTAGGTAATCCTAAGACTGCAGCACATGTTGCTGTCAGACCTTCAGTGCTGGTCACTGTAAAGTGCTAATAATAATAAAATAATAAATATCCACTACTCTATGCAGATGACTGCAGTAAATCTTTCTGATAAGATAACAAGTAGATGTTGTACTGCAAAAATCCAGTGTAGCTAGCCTGTAAAAATCTATGTAATCTAACATTAACAACTGGTTGCCACGGAGTTCACAGAAACACACACACAAACAAGTGACCTCTCAGCTTTTTTATAACACTACCACAATTTCTATGCAAGATTTTAGCCATCAGGCCCACCACCTTATAAACACACTCCACTATAGACCAAATTCACGACTGTCAGGTCAAACACTAGGTCAAGTATGTAGGATAACCCTGACTTACCCAGTTGGAGTTCTTCAGGATCAAGTATATCATTTTTAGGGTCACTTCTTGCTAAAACTGCAAAGTCTTCTTCATTAAGAACCGGAGGTTGTTCTTCCTTGCGCAGTCTCTCCACCTCGTTCAACACAGCTTGTTGTAGCGACACATAACTGGATGGTACCTAACAAACAATACATTCATCTCTATAACTAGCAGTAGATGACTCACCATCATTCCTATCACTTTCTCTTTAGTGTGAGGGTCTATTGCTTGTACTGCAGCATTCACAACAGCATCTTGCAGCTTGGAAATGCCTTATGGACCAGACAAATAACACTGACTGCAGGATAGGAACAGCCATACTTACCATCTTTAGTAACAGCAGACACCTCAATAATATCCTCAATGGCAGGAAACCCAGAGCCGCCGTATAAATCTCTGATTTTCTCCTGGCACCGTGTCTTCACTTCATCTCTCCGGCTCACTGGCACCTTGTCCAGATGAGTCGCCACTATTATAACAGGTGAACGAGGGGCCCTGGCCTACAAGCAGAATATAATACAGTCAAAACACCATGGATATACACCCATGACATGCATACACTACACTAAGAGTCCAATTGTGTTTGTGATGGCAACCAAAAATACTTCATGCCATACAGCAGATCTTAAACTCTATGCAATCCTTCTCTATGCAATGAAAGACAAGCCTCTAGTTCTGTAATCTACCACTGCAAGTGGAGAGTTAGAGCATGTGTGTAGCAACAAGTTGGACAGACAATCAGCATACACTTTCCCATTTCCCCACTTTAATAATTCTCCAATATGCTCACCTGAATGTTGAGCAACCATGGCCTGAGATTTTCAATTCCTTCATCACCTTTCTCCATGTTCCAGACAGCCAAGTAGAGAGTGTTACGTGACAGGAAACACTGATGAGTAGCATAGTAGACCTCCTGACCTGCCAAGTCCCATGTGCTCAAACGAATCTCTTGCTACAGGTGTAAAGAGTACAAAAATGGGTTCAACTCCAGCAATCAATATTAACCATGTACATACAGTACATGTGTAGTATGTATCTGTGTGTGCGTGCGTGCGTGCATGAGCTGTATACAATGTGTACACAATATATCAATACAAGAAGGGAGTTACACTTGCCTTGGGTGCTCCCTTCTTAGTTGACTTTAATGGGATGCACCACTCATTGACACACACTCCAACAGTGGACACATTCTCAGGCAATGGGGCATTGATGTCTCGTAACACAGACAACAGCGTAGTTTTACCTCTTCCCTAACAAACAAGAAAATATACTCAAAACCAGTGACCTCACCAGTATAGTGCATACCTGCAAACCCACAACCATTAGCTTCATCCGGTTGTATGGGACACAGCGACGCAACTGTGCCCTGAGATAGGCAAGCAGCTGTCGAGTAGTACCACCACGAACATCTGCACACACACGTGGCATCATTCAGTGTCACAACTAGCAAGAGGTGCATACCAGGTCTGACGTGTTGAGGTACATTAGTAAGTTTCAACCCCTTGATGGACAGTTCCCAGCAGTTCTGCAATTTTCCCAGTTCAAGTGGCAACTCAGTAACATTAACATTGCTGTAACACATGAAATATACACAGTCAACAGTGCACTGTGTGCTTGCCAATACTCACTCGCTCAAATCAAGACGTGTTAGAGCACTTAAATTTCCCAGTTTTTCAGGAATGCATTCGAGGCTGTTTGAGTTGAGATAAAGCGAGTGTAATGAACTACTCCACATCTCATAGGGAAGATCTCGGGAGACATCATCTACTGGTGCTAAACTAGTTGTTGTCAGTTGTGTTGTCGTTGATGTTCCTGGATTTGGCCGACGAGGACCTCTCCCCCATATGTGTCGTATCTTATGGGTAACACTGTCCTTGCTCTGTGGAGCATTTGCAGCTGTAGAGGACAAGCTGTTTGACCTATCCTGGTAGGATATGGCTACCAGTTTGTTGTGTGATAAGTTGAGCTTGACAAGGCGACCACAGTTCCAAGCATCAGTGTGAGGCAGTATATGTATGTAGTTGTGTGACAGATCAAGATTAGTCAACTGTGTAAGCTGGGCAATGTTGGATGATATCTCTGCTATGAGGTTGTGTGATAGAAATAACTTCTCCAGTGAGGTCCAACACTGAGCAGCACCCATCGGTAAGTCAACTAGCTTATTGTGGGATGCATCAAGCAATGTCTACACCGTGAAAATGATACCAGTATGTAACAGTATGTAACGTGCTATGCTTCAAACAGTAACACATTAACAATACTTACACACACACTAGCAAATGAAACAAAAGGAAATACTAAATACTTGGGAAAAGGAGCCCATGGCTCCTGTTAGAAACATAGCACAAATACAAACAAATACATCAGTTATTAGAAATACAGCATAACATAACTCACCAAGCTATTACAGTACCAACAAACAGTTTGTGGTATCAACTCTATGTTATTGTAGGAGACATTGAGTGATGACAAACGCTGAAGACTAGTGAAGACATCAGGCAACTGCTGGAGACTGTTATGGGACAAATCAAGTCTCTTCAGCTTCACACACTCCCAAGAAGTGTTAGTGACCTACAACAACATTGCTGGTATGAACAATGGCATCAATAATAATGTAGGGTGAACAATACAGTAACCACTTCACTATGCAAATGGCAACATTGTCACTGTCTAGGCTTCACTTTCATTGTACAGTAGCACCTGTTACATTGACAATTTTTGCACATTTTTTCTTACTTGGAAATGAAAGTATATATACTCAGAAATACAATGTCACTTGAAGGTACCGTGCTTCTATTTAGGTTGGTATGATAGTTAACATTATCCACAGAATAGTGGGCATAAAATTGGTAGTCTCTAAGGTCAGCATGGTCCCCACATGTTACGGCAAAATGACACACCACATATCACACATTTGGTTATATAACATAGGTAAAATTATACTCCAATAGCTTTGTCAGTCAGCTTGGTTATGCTGACCATTCAAATAGTCTAACATCAAGATCTTGAAATATGATTATTCATAACTCCCTTTTAGTGGATTTGTCATACATCCTTCAGATGCTAACTACCAGGACCAATATAAAAACTACCAGATCATACCTTGCAAGCCTCAAGTTCACATTTTTTTACATACTTATACAACTTGTCAAATGGTTAGTACAACACCATAATCACAATAGAGAAGTGCATAATACTACCCCCTGCATCTCCATACCATTCCTCCACTTGAAGTTGCACTAACATCCTCAGGATCCCCAGGAAGAGTACGCAGCAAGTTGAATGAAACATTCAGTACCACCAATTCTGGTAATTTAAACAAGCCACTAGGAAGAAACGTGAGCTTGTTATGTGAAATATCTATTTCCATCAACCTGAAAAAAACATTTTAACAAATATCCTCAAACCGCACAACACTGTTAACTCACAGCTGACTTTTCCAGGGCACTTCTTCAAGAGTTAACTCAGACAGTTGATTTTTGGACAAATCGAGCATCCTTAATTGTGACAAAGAGAACAACTCAGGAGGAACTAAAACCAAAGAGTTGTCTCGTAGTACCACTTTTGACAAGTGTTCAGTAAATCCAGCGAAAAAAGACCAGGGTAGGTGAGCCAATCCCATCTCTTGCCACTTGGCTTGTAGATAAGTGATGTCTTTACTAGCACCCGGTGGTCGACTGGACTGTACTATTCTCTTTGATAAAACTTGTTTGATAACATCAGGTGCCGCTAACACAATGGTGTGGGTGATTGGGGAGCCAAGATGAATCAGGAACTCTGCCACGTCAACTTTCTTCCGTTGACATGCCATGTGCAAGAGGGTATCCTTCCCATCCGTACGTGAACAATCTTTTCCATTCAAGGTTTGCCGAACATTAAATTTAGTATAGTCCATCAAATACTTCACAACTGGCAAATGGCCTGCTGCACACGCAGTAAAGATCAGAGGTGGATTTGTAAAAGAGCGCACATCTGCACCAAGGGTAACTAGGTACTTGAGGATCTCCAGTTTTCCTTCAACACATGATAAAAATAGAGGGCTGAAGGCACCTTGTTGAATCTGATAGTCTGCTCCATGTCCAACAAGGTATTTCACAAGATTTAAATTTCCTGCCTTCGTGGCTGCAGCCAGTGGTGTGCCAAAGCTAGTTGGAGTATTTACATTTACCCCAGCAGTCACCAAACACTTCACCACATCATAATGATTGCTCTGGCATGCAGCATAAATGGTCTTCTCTCCAACCCTCAACTTGCTATCAGGTAAATTAGTAGCAGCCAACAGTTCTTTAATTTCTGACTCCGTGTCAACCAGCTGCTGAACAGTGGCCAAATCTCCGCACTGGCAAGCAGTAAACAGCTTCTTTGCCATTTCTGGAAAGACACAAGTAAAATTTGTTTAAAATCTCGTACAATCGACTCACCTTCTCTAAACGCGTGAGACATCCTCCACCCTATATAATGTGCACGGCAATCGTTAACATTATCAATGTAATTAAAATATTTCCTGCAAGCAAAACACCTTAAACCTGCTAAGTTATTATCGTTTCCTTCTTATACTCTAATTAATGCAGCCCCTTTACTAATTTTTACCAATTCCTCAAATCATTACAAACTTTGGATCGCAATTACCACTCTCTTAGAACATATCAAACGTATAACAGAAATACCAAACGCACTGTGCACGGTACATCCAAAAACTAACCTTGCAACTGAAATATTTTCCGGTAAAAATTAGGGAACAACTAAGTTACATTAAGTTTGTACGTTTTATTTTCGCGAATTTTAACGCTGATTCAAAATGTTTAAAAAGAAGAATAAATCAAAGAAAGAGAAAGAAGTGGCAGCAGCAGTAGCACCTACACAGCAACCAGCTACACAACAGAATACATCCAAGCCTCGAGGACCCAATCCGCCTCCACCCAAACCGAAACCAGGTATGCTCAACGTCCCCGTGTGTAATATAACGACGTATAAGAGTGTGTGTCCCCTCACGGTTTTATTATCTTGATCAATGTACCAGTATAACAGTACGGGTGGTGTTCCTATTGATGTGCTATTATTAGAATAATATTCAATATTATAGGCAAAGTGCAAGTGTATAGAGCAGTGTACGCTTACACAGCACAGCAGGTAGGCTGTGGTGTTCACTAGCAGTATTGTGTAAGTGTGACATTATTGTAGCCAGATGAGTTGAGCTTTGAGGAAGGGGAGAACATATATGTATTAGAACAGGTATGCTGACCTAGCTATATCACTTGTATGGGTAGTGTTGTGTGTATTGCAGTCTGACATTGGTTGGTGGAAAGCTAAGGTTGGTACTAAAACTGGCCTTATCCCATGTAACTATGGTGAGTTGTTATAATACCTTTACCATGTCATTGCAACTCTTGTGATATTTGTTAGTTGAACAAGGAGGAGCTGAGACCATAGATAATCCTCTACATGAAGCTGCTAAGAGAGGTTTGTAAGCCATATATAGCTTGTTTCAATCATTATGGTATTGTCTGTGTAGGCAATGTTGGATTTCTTAATGAATGTTTAGCTAATCAGGTAATGACATATGGGAATAATATGTGTTGATACTTCCCTGCCTTGTTAGGTATCTGTGAATGGCTTGGACAAGTCTGGCTCAACCCCACTACACTGGGCAGCCAGTGGTGGTCATGCAGGTAAGTGAGACATCAATTGCCTTATAATTTTAATTTGCATATTATTAAAATGTGTATGTTCCATCACTGTCTGAAGTATGGGATTATTGTCAATCCATGTATGACTTTTCTTTTTGTTAGAAAATAGTTTCTATATTTCCTAGTACATCCCCCATTTAGGGCAAAGCTTTAGAGCAGTTGGGTACATTGTACATCACTATAGCTTTATGTATGCACTAATTGTATTTTATATATGCTCAATGTTGGGGTAGTTACTTTTTAAATAGTAACCTGTTACTTGTTACTATTACTTGCAGCAAAACCTATTTAGCTAGTTATTTATTTATTATTTTATTTATTTGATACTGGGCAGGCAGCACTGCTGATATTTCCCAGGGGACTAGCTTGTCCCAGACAATTACAAAGAAAATTAACTATAAATGATATGTGCATATAATAATTGTCTATTTGGTCATGAAATAAATCGAATGATGTTGATTCTATAACATGTGGGGGTAGAGCATTCCATTCCCTGATGGTTTGTGGAAAAAAAACTGTTAACATAGCTAGGCATCTGTTTTAATATTGTATGTCTGCTGGTGGTGAATCCTCGTTGCTGTGTTAATACTTGTAGTTTGGAATTTCCAGAGCTGTAAGATTGTTAATAGATTTGTATAGTAAAGAAAGGCACATCCTTTTACAATGATATTACAAGGTAGGCCAGCTGAGATATTGTAACCTGGCTGATACGCTGTGGCTGTAATCATAGTCATTAAATATCCAACGTAGAGCTCGCCTTTTCAATGGAAGCAATATGGTTACTATGGTGGATCCCAAGTGGAACTTGCACATTCCAGTGTTGGTCGAACTAGGCTAAAATATGCTGGCTTAGTTACATATTACTCATAAAGTAAAATAACTATAATACTGTATTACTTTGTGTGCACAGTCTTAAGCTGTCATGTGTGCAACTACTATCTTATCATGTGACACATCATGTTGTTGGACAACATGTTAATCTTGTGTTCAAGAGAAAGTAACTGGTCAGTAAGCGAGCTTCATTCATATTTTTAATTAGAGGTGGGTTGTTACTGCTCCTTACTTCGTTGTGGCTAGTGGTTACTCAGTGGTTTAGTAACAAGATTAGTATGTTACTTGTATTAATTCTAAACAAGTACACAGAAAAATTTGGAATTTTCAACTAGAGTAGGGACCATAGCACATCGATAAAAAGTACTGAAACAAGTTGGAGTAGACACCATATTAAATCACAGTAAACAATAAAAAGTGTTATATCCCTACTGTGCATTTCCATCTTGAGCACAGTAGGGATATAACACTTCTTATTGTTTTACTGTGATTTAATATCGTGCCTTGTTTCAGTACTTTTTATCGATGTGCTATGGTCCCTACTCTAGTTGAAAATTCCAAATTTTTCTGTGTACTTGTTTGTTAACTTTTTTTTGTAAATAATCATTATGATTGGTGAACCCACGCATACCACATCTGAAATGGAGCCGCGCGTCCCAGCAATATCAATTATTGTCTAAAAGGTGAAGTATCCATAATGCTTCGTCGTCTGCTATGTTCAACCCGTTACACAGCATTTCAAATCAAGAACTGTCTTAAAAACACCTCTGCAATCCATGCATATACTAAAAGAAAGAAATGGTGCCACGCGCCCTAGTTATATTAATTATTGTCTGAAAAGTGAAGTATCCATTACGCTATGTTCAACCCGTTACACAGCAGTACGAATCAAGAACTGTTCGAAAAGCACCTCTGCAATCAAAATAGCCACTATGAAAAATATGGACGATTTCTGTTACGAAGGGAAGCCATCACGTGCTACCACCAAATCAACACTTTTTGCTGTCAGCAAAGATGAATGGGACACAAAGGAGGACAC
Source organism: Dysidea avara (assembly GCF_963678975.1). Lineage (NCBI taxonomy): Eukaryota > Metazoa > Porifera > Demospongiae > Dictyoceratida > Dysideidae > Dysidea > Dysidea avara. The sequence continues at coordinate 6,546,516 of NC_089278.1, read as the reverse complement.
TGGTAAGTCCATGAAGAATGCATTGTGTGTACTGCGGTATGCCAAAAGGCACCAGTCAGGCTGAAGTGACATTGAACAGTGAAAAAATCAAGCCCGTAGCCTTAGCCGTTATCGAATTACGCTTGTCTGAAAGAATCAGGCAGTGAGTCAGTCAGTAGAAAATTCTGTTAAATAAATTATTTTAAAAATTCCGTAGCAACTTGTTGAAAGCGTTTCGGGTCGATCTGAAAGCTGTTTTGGGCTTAGTTTTACCCAACCAATACTGCCTCATCATCATCAGGGAAAATTAAAGCTGTTTTTGGGTGATATTTTTCCGTGGGCCACGCCTACTCCTTTGTGGTCCCTACTATACAGTTACTATCGTACTGTATGATTTGTCCACCATTCAATGCTTGAACACAATGTTGAAGTCCTTATTTTCATAATTGATTGTTGCACCACTCAAGTGCAGCTACTATTGAAAGTGCAGCAAGTAGATATAGTACTGAATATTTGAGTAATTACAGTATCTTCATTACTTCGCATTACATTTGTAAGTAAAGTAACATTGCTAGCTTAACTTTCATAGCATATTTCGTTGTATTACTTAGTTACCTCAAAAGGTAATAATGTTATGTAACACTGTATAAAAGGCTATTTGCATGGCTAGCAGAAATTCTTGCCAGAGGTTTTATTCACAGAGTGCAGCATTTTCATAATTTGCATTAAGGTGAAAGATTCTCCTACCACATAGACGTATATTGTAGTCTAGGAAGCTATGATGGTGCTACTTGTCTTGTCTGACCTCTTGGTAGTAGTTATTGTCTACAATTTGTTGTTACATATTGTGTATGGAAATAACTGCTTATAAGCATCAGATGCACACTGAGCACTGCAACCTCATGGCAGTGATTACCTGATCTAGGTATGCTTTGGAGTTTTGCTGCTTGTGAGGTATTTACAATTCCACAGACACCTGCAAGTAGAGCTATATGCCTCAGCATTCCTTCTTTGCCTGCTTTTAGTCATAGTCATCATCAGCTAAAATAAAGAGATAACTATATTCATCTGGAAAGTTTACTGATGAGTTATTATAACACTAAGTGAGCACTGATTTGATAAGGAAAGTAGCCATTAGGTGACCCAATCTCAATCATCCAGCAAGAGTTCCAAGTACTATTTGAGGGTTGGAGATTCGCTTTTGTTATTGCAGACATCTAAGGATGTGTGCTGTCATGAAAACTGTTAGCAGTATTACCTGTAAATTCTTGAGTATATGTGCAATAACCTATACAGTCTAATGTGACCTTTTAAGAGTACTGGATTAGGATCTCCTAGTATTCAGTTGTAGGGCTGTGGTAATTGATTTATACTTGCTACTGTTTATGAACATATGCACATTTGTCTGTAAATATGTTGTATTGTTTGTTAGAGTGTGCCAAAATTTTATTGGCGGTACCCAACATTGAACTTGATGTACAGAACAAACTTGGAGACACAGCACTGCATAATGCTGCATGGAAAGGACATGTAGCAATAGTAGAAATGCTGCTAGAGAAAGGTACACACATGTAACTGTATGCAGTATCGACTGCTGGCTATATACACAGGTTGCAAGATGAACTTGCTGAACAATGAAAAGCAAACTCCCTATGACTTGGCAGCCAAGTCCCCTGAGTGTGGTCGATTACTAATGCAACACTCTAGTAAGTATCCTTAATGATTATGTCATTGTGATGTTATTATTTGTCACTAGCTACTGCCGATGATGAGTATGGTGATGATGAGGACTCAGATTAATATATTTTTTATTCTTGTAACACACAATACTATTGTATTTTTGTTATTGACATTGGATGGGATGTTTATACTCTGTGACGAATGTGTCAGTCATGTGCTACAGTAAACCCAACTGCAGTTGTTGTGGGGAGATGGACAAGTGGGTGTATTAACTGATCTGGCATTTCTGTTGTAGAGAACAATGGTAGAATAATTTGACTGAGGTTTTTGGTTAATTACGTTGTTTCGCATGACGTAATTAAAAACGATGCAATTGAGCTATTGTTTAAATACTCAGTAGAAAAACAGAACATTGTAGTCAGCAGACGGGTTCCTACCAGTATTGCTGAAACAAGATGACTGTACAGAAAGCTATACTACTGATCTTGGCTATCTCGTGGTCTGCGAGTGGCTCACACTTACAGTGTGACAACGAAGGTGCATGCTAGTTAAATAGCTAACTGACGCCGCTGTTGCACTGAGAAAAATTTATACGTGCAATGATTTGCAGCAACTCAACCCACCATATATTTGCAATCATGTAGTTGGTTTTCTCTCCACAGAATGCCGTGGCTCGTGGAGAGCACCTCAAAGTGATTACGTGGCAGAGTGGTGTGCTACTAATGAAGAAGTGACTTTCGAGGTGACAGCTAAAACTAGTGGATGGATTGGCATTGGATTTTCTAAAAATAAAAAAATGGTAAATTAATTGGCCACTGTAGTAACTCACGTGTAATATAGCTACTTTTTATGTAGCCTGGCAGTGACGTCGTGGTGGCTGGAATGGCGAAAGATGGTACGAGCTTTATTGAAGACAGGTAGCCAACGTCGTTAATACACTTGAGTCAATATAATAGCTAACACCTGAATAGTTTATACGTATAGTGTGGTCATCTTGAGTGTGGTGCAGCTTTGCATGCAGGAACAGCTGCTATGCATGTAACAGCATAAAGACTGGCCAATTGAAGATGACTTTTTTTTTTGTAGTTGTAGCAATTGCAATTAATAGCTCTTAATTGTACTGTTATGTTTGTTTCATGCACATATATCAGTAGTTATAGTGGTGCATGTGTACATGCAACTGCACTCCTGCAGGGAGTAGCATGCAGGTTACATGCATGCATGGAGAAAAAATAAAACTGAATGACCATTTAAATTGTGTCTTATTGTCACTCCTTATCATGCAGATGGGCTGACAGGAGGAAGAGGCCATCGCTAGATGGAACCCAAGACATTTATAACACTTTTGTCAACCAGACTGATGATGTCACAACAATGCACTTTACGAGGAAGCGAAACACTGAGGATAAAAATGACTTGAATTTGGATTGTCAGTATTTCTTGTATGCCTGGGGAGGCAACATAAACCAGAACAGTATGATATTGAAACATAAATATACGGAGGTGTCAGACAAAAACATTTGTATGTGTCCTGTATCTCTCACACCTACTTTCACAATTATACCTAACCCTACTGATATACCTCCCAGACCAAATCCTACTGTCATACCTCCCAGACCAAATCCTACTGTCGTATATCCCAGGCCTGACCCCACTGTTGTACCTACCAGACCCACTAGACCACAACCACCAGAGTGTCCTCCACAATGTTTAGTAGCTCATGATCGTTGCCAAAACAGTCTATTGTGCAAGCCCTTACTTGACAAATATGACAAAGCTTGTAGAGATGTTATTGAGTATAATAATACTGGAGACATGCCAGTGTGTACTGAGGAGTGCAAGGATGCTGCAGAGGAACTTGAAACAGATCGTCTAGGAATGTTCTATAAATGTTGCTCTTGCGACAATGAGATGTGCAGCCATGGTAGAAGAAATTTTGAGAGGTTCTGCAAAATTGCTCCAATGGAAAGTATGAAATGCAAAGAAATGCAGCGTGCTTGTGATATGAACACTCCAAGTAAGTGCACGCATGCTTGATCAAATTATGATGATATGATGTGTTTGTGTATACAGGTACATGCCTGAGTTGCCAAGTTCATGAAGACTTCTGCAAGAAGAACGCAACTTGTAAAGCACTGTTTGATGACACTGAAATGAAATGCAAGTCTATATTTGAATGGAACAGATCCATGAATGACAAAGAGCCAGTATGCACTGAAGGGTGTAAATCATCCCTAATGCAACTCCGTCAATTTGGAGGGCGTGAAGACAACTGCTGCAGCTGTGGGAAGATTGCTGATAATAGAAATATCAATGATTTACGATACACAATTAATTGTCATCAGAAAAGGAGAAATGCTATTAGATTTTGCTCTGATCCAATGATACCGCCTGCCAGGTGTGATCAATGCAAAGACCAAGAAGGTAGTACACAATTATGTACATTGCTAACAATGTTGTTATGCAGTACATACACAGAACCACTTTCACCAATAAAGTGTTTTGATGTGCTGAAGATGTGCTCAAGTGATAAGAACTGCAAGAAGATGATGGACGACATGGAGAAGAAGTGTGCACCAGTTACCAGTTGGAATAAAGATAAAGGAGAGGAGCCAAGGTGTTCAGAAGACTGTAACAAGGCTGTTGCTACACTTAATGCTCATAAGATTGGACAACTCTGGACACAATGTGACTGTCGTATGCCTAAAAGAGACAATTACTATTCTTTGTCACGAGATGATGGCTTTGAGAAGAAATGCATCACTGGCCAGAACAATTTACGTTCATTCTGTTTCTACAACAATCATTGTAAAGGTATGTCAGTATAGTGTAAATTCATTAATTAGTCCTGAGTTTAGTAATATAATAAAGTTGTGGAAATACTGTATTAAAATAAAGTGGAACTTATAACAGGTGGGCTAAAGACCAAATGTGACTGGGTGGTCAGTGTCTGTGAAAAGGATCCATCTTGTTGGCAGCGTTACTTGGACAGGGAGCAGAAGTGTGGTAAAGTGTTTAACTGGACTGATACGATGAACAGGCCAGTCTGCACTGATGAGTGTAAACAAGCTAATCAGAAGCTCCTACAACATGATATATGGAGGTGGAATGTGGACTGTGACTGTGGCAAGTTTGGTGATAGGAAAGAACTTAAGGAGATCCGAAAAATTGAACAGTGTCACCGAAAGAGACGCAATTTTTTCTTTTATTGTGCTCCATCAATTGAAATATCTTGTCCTAAAGGTTTGACTATTTCAGAGTATTTATTTTTATTTACCTGTTGAACTACACATTATAGACCCATGTGAGCCGAATGTGTGCAGCATTGCAAAGGATATGTGCTTCAAATCTCATTCATGTCAAGCCTTGTATAAGGATTGGGAAATGAAGTGTAAGGGAGTGTGGGAGTCAACCACTGACATGTGTTCTGATGACTGTAAGACTGCCACTCACCAACTCCACAAAGATCAGTTTGGACAAAACTTGAAGTGGTGTGACTGTGGAGTATATGAGGAAGTCTTGGCTGGAGATAGATCAGCAAAAGAACTGGCTGCTTTGACTCAGTGTTTTGAGCGCAAACACAAAATGAAGGAATTATGTGAGATAGAAGATGCTGGGCAGTGTCAGATATGCAGGAAAAATAAAGGTAATTATAAAATACAACTTGTGTGTATTTGTTGTAATCTTAATTTGTTATGACACTGCAGTTTGTGAGAGACCTTGTGACCGAGTGGTGCCTCATTGTCGTAATAACACTATCTGTTCAGAAATATTTGATAATTTTTCAACCGCATGCCAGGAGGTAATGATGTGGAACATAAGCTCCACCACCACACCTACATGTAGTGATGAGTGTAAGAAGTGGGCTGATCAACTATACATGAACCCGATAGGGAAGAACATGAAATGCTGTCACTGTGATAGACAAGATAAGATCTGTATCTACCATAGAAGGAATATGGGAGTGTTCTGTGGTGTTGACTTCAACAATGTCAGTGAATGTCACAATGATGCTAGAATATGTGGTGCTGGTGGACCCATGAGGGATGGTGATGATGGGCCCACAAGATTTGGTGACAATAACAGACCCATGAGAGACGGCAACAATGATAATGACAGGCGTGGAGGTGGCAATGACAGGCCTAGAGATGGCAACAATGACAATGACAGGAATAGAAATGGCACCAATAGAGATGGCAACAATAGAGATGGCAACAATGACAATGACAGGAATAGAAATGGCACCAATAGAGATGGCAACAATGACAATGACAGGAATAGAAATGGCACCAATAGAGATGGCAACAATGACAATGACAGGAATAGAAATGGCACCAATAGAGATGGCAACAATAGAGATGGCAACAATGACAATGACAGGAATAGAAATGGCACCAATAGAGATGGCAACAATGACAGGCGTGGTGACAGACCCATGAGAGAAGATGACAGGAATGAACCTGATAACAGGAGAGAAAGAGGTACAGTACTTGCAGACCAAGGGATATATGACAAAATAATGCAGTACTGAAATGCATTAGTTAAAACTTTAATAATCACACCAAGTTATGATAGTTTTTTCTTGTAGATGATATGATGCCACCACGAGATTGTCTTGGATGGATTGACATGTGCCGGAGGGACAAGTGTTGTGGGAAAGCTTTCCATGAGGCCAACTATTACTGTAAAGAAGTAAGACATTGGGATGGCACTGGTGATGCTCCTCAGTGCTCCAAGAGATGTTCGGATGCTTCCGCTATCCTACTAAATGATACTATTGGGAAGAATTTGGGTTGTTGTGAATGCCCAAAATTCAGTGACATTGACAAGAGCAACCGTTTAGATGTAGAAAGAGTAATGTTCTGCAAGGGGTCACAAAAGAACATGGATGATATTTGCAATGTGGCACAAATGGCAAACTGCACACGTCCAGATAAATACCAAGGTATATAAACAGTATGTGTTAAAAGTGTTAGAACCTGTAAACACCTTTTGCAGAAACATGTGCAGTTGACAGTTGCCATAATGCAACTATGAAGTGCCGTGACAATGTAACCTGTTCGGACCTGTATGATGCAATGGAAGAAAAATGTGGAAGTGTCTTGCAATCTGATGACCCAATGTGTTCAGATGATTGCAGGCAAGCAGTCATCCAACTCCACACACATCCTATTGGCTACAGACTGAGATGTTGTGATTGTGGATTTCCCCTGGGACTCACAATGGGTCATCACCCAAGCCAAGGTCAAATGGATCGTATGCGTCCAGAGAACATGATGGATATGATGTCACCACCACGATGTCACTTGACAAAATCCAAAATTACAAAACATTGTGGTTTGATTGATGACTGTGAAGATTGCAAAGCTAGCGGTTAGTTGACTACTCACTATTATAGTATTGATGCTACTTGTGTTATAGTGTGTCCCGGATCTTGTGTAACAGTGACTGCACACTGTATAAACAATACAAAATGTAATCACATATGGGAGAATTATCACAGAGAGTGCGAGCGGGTCATCACTTGGGATGGCAGCACTGCAATGCCAGTGTGCACTGATGAGTGTAAAAAATGGATTAATGAGATGGAGAAGAATACAATAGGACAGTTCTTCAAGTGCTGTAGTTGCGATGATAAGAACAAGACCAGTAGGATGGAATGTGCTTTAAAAAAGAGGAACACTGAAGAGCTCTGTGATGTAAAGTTGGATAGTGCAGAGGTTTGTCAGTATCATAGGAAAACCTGTGACTTTGTAAAGAAGAAAGAAAGGAGTATTAAGAGAAGAGGTAACCTTGCAAGTATTCCAGCAGCACACAGTACTCTTAATTGTATCACTGTAGATCAATGTCCCCCTGCAACATGTGATGACTGGCGAAAAAGATGCACAAATGACAAGAGATGTCTGAAGTTGTTCAATGACTTTCGGTTCCAATGTCAGGATGTAATGGAGTGGAGGGATGACCAGACTGAGCCAACATGCACCAGTGATTGCCAACAAGCCATGAAAAACCTAGCATCAATGACTAACCGTACAATGGGCGGCAACCTTCTGTGCTGTGAATGTGGCAACTACTCTGACCTGTACAGTAACAGTTTGGAAAGTGTTAGGGCATGGGAGAGATGCAAAAGACATGAGCTTAATATTAGACGCTTCTGTGGTAGGCAAAAAGACTGTGCTGACTGTAGGAGGAGACCAATGGGTAATATATATAGTGAACTTGTTGCAAATCTTATGTAATACTTTTTGTGTATCCTTTAGGTCGACCCAATAGACCTAAAATGCCATCTTGTGCAGCTTCTACCAGAATGTGTGAAAGTATCAGCGAATGCAGAAATATGAGAAGCAACATCAGGTCTTCTTGCTCAAACATTTTATTATGGGATAGAGGTGTTGGCCCACGTCCTCAGTGTACTCCTCAATGTAGACGAGCTCTGAACCAAATGGCTGGTTCAAATTACCATAGGACGGCATGCTGTGACTGTCAGGGTGATGATATGACTGCTAGGGAGAGTGTGCAGTGTCAAGCTTGGCACAGAAATCTTCAGGACATTTGTAACTTCAGGCCAGATCGTTATTGTGATGTGAGCAAGTTGACTACTATGTGTGGTATATTATTATAAATGTGTATTTCAGGTGGACAGGCCTGACCGGAACAGACCAAACATCAGAGACGATTGTTTCTATCACATGGAGACCTGCAATAGAGACATGCAATGCCGAGAACAATTCTTTAACTACACTGACAAATGTGCTCTGGCGTTTTCAGGAAAACCCATGAAAGCTGACCAAGAAATGATGTGTAAGGAAACTGCAAAGGAGCTAGTAGAATACAAGGAGTTTGGAAAGAACATTACACAGTGTGAGTGCAACACTTATCCAGAGTTGTGCAAAGAAATGTTCAAGAACCGTTTCCTGTTTGATAAGGTACTTATGAATTGTTAAAACACACATACAGATTGTTAGTATTGTCACATTTACAGTCATGTAAAGAGGCAGAAGACAGATGTAAAAGCAACACTACATGTAACATGTTATGGAACAATCACAAGAGTTGTATGGTGACCAGCACATCATGTCCATGGTCTTGTAGGGTGAGTGAGATAGTGACCAAGTCAATATAGTTCAGTAAATGTTGTTAACAGGCTAAGGCAGTGTTGCTGTATCGCCATCGTCTTGGTAGGGCATGGTGGCAGACGTGTAGACCACATCACTTTGAACAAGTGTGTTTTGTGATCTACTGAGGTTACAAAACTAGCTACATTCTTGAAGTAAGCAAGTGATATTTCAAATGTAAAATTTTATCATTTTATACTGTTTCAGAACTTTTCCCATTTTCTGTTTCTGAACGGTTTTACTATTATGGACATATATTTTCATTGTTAGTGTATTAAATGTGTGTACCATTTACAGTACATTGGTATGATGTAGTGTTAACTATACATGTTGGTATGGCTGGCCAGTAGTAGACAAATTGAAATACTTTACAAGTACTGCATTATGTATATATGATGTACCTGACATGACATTGAAGATTTGACTTCACAAACTGTAATACTAATACCATATCTACTATGAGAAATATCAGTGTTAAAATACATGCACAACATAATGATTTGCTGGTAATAAGCATCATATGAGTGACCAAAAAAGACATGGCCAGCTCTTAAAGAGTAGGGGAAGAAGGTTCAAGTACTTAAGAATTTTGTATCTGCAAAAATCAAAGGCAAAAAGGTTGGATGAAAACCACAACACAACTGGGGGAGTTGTGAAGAATACTGCAAAAACTGTAAATCTCTGTTCAGGACATGCAGAAAGTACAGATCGGATACTGTAATGGTACAGTCAATCCTAATAGAGCATTCATGTTGCAACTGGGCATTAAACCTTGAGCTAATGCCCCACAACTGCCATACTGTGCTAAAAGCATTCATGGTATGATAATTAAATGGTGGGAGATCAATACATCTGGTACATGGCAAGAAGACAGTATGCAAGATTATAGCCTTGTATAGATTTGCCTCACCATGTGGAGGGAGGTAGATGTAAAGTTTATCAACATGCAATGGATAATAAGAGACGGTACAGAGTTCAATATCACCAATACCTCAACTGCTATAGTACATGCTGGTAGACTATTTCATGTATAAATTGGGTAGAGTAGCAGTAGGATATAACTGTTACTAGCTGCTGTTGTTGCTGGGTATTGAAGGGTACAAGCTGAACAATTGTTCTGTCACATCAAATGGTCTTTGTGGAATGCTCTTCTCCTGTATGTGTCCCATGATAACCCGACTTCGTTGCTGTGGTAAAAACACACTAGATCACATGATCAGTAGTTAGTGTGACTAACATTCTCGACATCTTCATTGGCCCATACTGCCTGCGGCAATGAAGTACTATGTAATAATGTGTATATGTTCTCCAGTAGAGTTTTCTCCAATAAACCAGCCATCCAGTCAAGATTGCTCTAGTGATTTACTGATTGTAACTGGTACACACACACGCACACACACTACATACCCGCTCAGATCTTTTAGCATTTTTAAGGGCAGCAGTCCAGATGGTCTATAATATGTTTCATTGTTATACAGTATAGTCCAAATAGTAGCAGGTTACAAGACTCATAAATTTACTGTAATGCTAGAATTTTTTTGTGGGATAAAAATTTCAATGTTTGATAAACTTTTGTCTGAGAATGCATGAAGTGTTAAGCTTTTTGTTGTTGTTTTTTTATAAATTCTTGTGAACTCCTTAACAAAAACTGTGAAAGCAAACCCTGAAAATTGCCTAAGGCCTCTAGTGATTGGATAATCCAGGATAACTTACCATTAGCACATCCATCACATCTGGCTGATCTGTAGCCCTCAGGAAGACACCGAGGGCTGGCTTGTTGATTTGAACTGTTTAGAGAGCACACATACAACAAGTCAGTAGAGACACAGATAGCTCACAAGGCAGAACTGATCCTGATCTCTCCCTCATGAACGCAGAGCCTAGCATTTGTCGATAGCAGGCAATTAATGGAACACAAGATCTTGTAGTGATCAGACTGGATGGGCACCAACTACAGTGTATGTAAAAGTGTGACAAGGATCAATAGTGACCGACCTTAATTGGGTCTTTGTTTGTTTGTTGGAGTTTACCAGTTGAACATAGAGTTTTGGTATACGTCTGCTTCGGAGTAGGGCGGGGATAAATCGTCCACTTGCTGTTTAACTAGTTTTATAACTTGTGTTATTATGATGTTGTTTATTTACCTTCAATGTTCTGCGCTGGGTCCAGCTCTACTCCAACTTCAAATGGAGTGCCACCATTGATTTTCAATTCATATGCTCTTTATTGACATACTTCACAATTGACATGCATGTCATATAATGTAGTTACCTGCTTGCCATGGGGTGGCCATTTTGCTCAAACAATGGTAGGGTAGCCCAGCCACAACTCAGCTCTTTGACATCACCTGTTTTCTAAGATGTTAACAAAGGTGTATGCTCTATTAGAATATTTACTGATACACTACATTGCATTCAGCTAACACGCAATAAATTTTTGACACCACTTACTGACAGTTTTGCATACAAAGTCTTTGAATCAACACTTGCAAAATCTAAAATTGAGAACCTGTAGCTACCAGTGCCATCAAAGAGTTGAGCAGGCAGAAAGCACAAAGTGCCCACTAGATACACTTGTATAAAATAATTTTTTTCTGGTGAAAGGCAAACTAGGAAGGGTTGGATTCAGCTTTGTTTTTATGGGTTTTGGTGCCAAGTAGGTGTTGTGTGGTGTTGGTGTGTAAAGTGTAAATAGTTAATTATTGGCCGTTGTTGCCACTTCAACCAGTGGCAAGACACAATAGCTATGGCCAGTGTTTGCATTACCTCTCTCCGAACAGTAATTCCTAATTCAAAGAGGATTCCTGAAATAGACAATATACTTGAATATAGATATATCCAGTATGCAACAATGACATACTTAGTTCAGGATCGGCATTATTCATCCTTATAGCAAATGTCCTGTGGAACAAGCTACTTGACTGTGGCGTGGTCTGTAAGAAATAGCTACTGTTAGAACATTCAACCACACATACACTACACTACCTTCTGTAGGAATTTCCACATCCTCGGCTCTTGTGCACTCCACATTGCTCGTATGGTGTGTATGTTACTTAACACCTACAACATCATGTTACAAGTTGTTGTCTCTGTCACTGTCACCTACTCACATTGTTTCCATCAAACGTGGCTATCCTGATGTGTCTTGACAACACAGTGAGATCTAGAGGTGAAATGTTAACAAGACTCTACAAGTGAACAGTAATGTTCACTTGTTCCAGTTGTTGGGATCATTCTTGCTGTAACTATGACACACTCACGGCTCACAGCAGCAGCTTTACCTGCCAACTACATAATCACAAATATGGTGATACCTAATATGGTGATGCCTAGTTTATTAAAGAACACCTAACCATATTCTTGCTGTGGTCCCAAGGAAGGTCAACCAGGGACACAAATGTTGGACTGAGGCTGGGAACAAGCCATGATGACATGTGATAATCAGCTACAGTGAGGGCACATGCTACTGCAAACTTGGTAACAAGACACCAGTACCATTCTCTGCTAGTAGGTAGGCTAGTGTAGACTCCCTGAAGCCAGATGGTATAGCCCCCATTGCGTTGAGCACATCACCAAGACTAGTCTGAAATGACATGGCTATATGGAGTGTCTGTGGTCAAGTGTCACTCATATAGTACCTGCTTCACCACTGACTTCACTTTAGCCCACAGCTCCTTCCCTCTGCAATGATACAATGATAACAACAACACTTTGAACACTGCAAGTACTTTCTGTGGCCACTGCTGGTTGAGTTGTGATGATGAACTATCAACACAAAACACATAACAATATTCACCACACAATATACAGGCCTACTAGATGAAGTCCTCTGTCTGTTAGCTGAGGTGAATGCCTGCAGTGGAACAGTGACAAAATTCTACATAACATAAGATACTAAACTTCTCTTGAGGTGTATACTACTACAACAGAAAGTTAAGACCCTACATGAAATTTTTGAAAGGGAATTTGGCTCCTGGTTGAGCACCCACCAAGTCAGAGAATTTGAACTGAGTGGTGAATTGTACCTCACACTTACACCTCACACTTACACCAATAAAGCAGTCAATTTATAACTTCTAATAACATCCATACTACGTATCTATGGCTACACTTTCTTAGAAAGCTAACACTCACAAAACGCGTCTGTACAGAAGAAACCTTATAGTTCTTTTGCTCACTCATACTCATTCAACATATTTATACATGGTTTATGCCTCAGAAGGTTACACTGCAAGCCAAGTAACTATATGGATATAAGCATAGCTAGTAGCTACATACATAGCTCAACGAGCTATACACAGCACTGAAGTTTTAGATTTACTTAGCCAGGAGTAGAGGGACATTGGCTTTAAGGGATCTATGTTTCAAGTTTACCCACTGACTGTTCTAATAAAGTATTTTCAGTAATTTTGCAACAATTACAACTTAATTTCTAGGTGTCACATGATCTTCTTATCTTAATCAAAAAGTGCTCAATAGGTATGGCCTAAGTGAGAGAAATCCCTACTCTACTGCACTGAGTGTGGCAGAGAACTCTCAGGCAAAAGATTGAACCAACTATTGGAAAACTCATTTTGACTTCTGGATTAAACCTAGTAATAGCAGTGACAAAATCATCTCTGTATTTTACTACTGCAGAAAAGGTAGGGACAAATAATATATTTCTTTTGTATATTGAAAAAGATTCTGGTAAGATGTGGAGTGCAGGCACTAATACAATATACACAACCATACCATATGACTTACCATATGACTTACCGTAACATAGTTGCCTGGTGCTAAGCCTTTCTCTCCAAGAGCATTCTCTACAATTAGCCAACCATCATCACGGCTGAGTATGAGAATGGCAACAATCTACATTGTGCTGATGTTAGCCTACCTGGAGTCCAACACTGATAGAATCTCACCAGCCTTGAAACTGATGTCTCCTGGTTCTGCTGCTGAGAAGGTTCCAATTGCCTGGACCTCCATTACTGCCTGTATAAAGATATGATGCATGTGTGGATATGTGACATGCTACACTATAAATCACACCACACACATGTGCGTGCATGCATACATGCACACACGCACACTACACATTAGGGCTGCAACAATGTCAAATTTAGTATCCTGTCTTAAATGAATGAATACTGAACTATTTGGTAACATTTTGATTAAAGCTAAAGTACCAGAATTCACATTTTCTCTTGAAATAATTATAATGGTGGTTGTCTTTATAATCAATTTTACATGGCAGAACAGTCCACCTTGTAGAAATATAGCTGGTAACCAACACCATTTCCACTGTAAACACTTGTAATTTACTAGTAAACGAATATCCGAATGGTAAATTTAGTATCCGGATAAAATCTTAACCATTGAATATCCAATATTTGTTGCAGCTCTACTATACATACACACTGCACACGATTTGCTTCCCCTTTAGGGGAACACGTGACCCACTTGGGCAGGAACAGGTAGGTGTGTGTGTGTGTGTGTGTGTGTGTATGTGTGTGTGTGTGTGTGTGTGTGTGTGTGTGTGTGTGTGTGTGTGTGTGTGTGTGTGTGTGTGTGTGTGTGTTGTGTACATGCACACACTACACACATGCTACCTACACTTACTCTAGTTGGTTCAGTATCACTATCACTAGCAATAGCTGATGAAATACTACACAACAGCAGTACCACTCAACCAGCTCTAACAACTAGTCTACTTCTTACATCTCCTCATCATCTAATTCCTCACTGTCTTCTTCATCTGATGATGGTGGCACCTCTTCCAATGGTGATATCACATTAGTGCGGTCAGAATAAAGTGACTCCATCTGCCTGTAGCAGTCACCATAACATACAACAGCTTATCATTACTAGTGGTGTTGGTACTACCTGAAGTAGTCTTGTTCTACAGCTTGTGGTTTAATCAGCTCAAGTTGGTCAGCAAGCTTAACCTAGCAAGTAAACAATCTCATCCTCACTCAGTGTGTGTTAGGCTTGTAAGGCCTCTCCAATAAGTAATTACATTCAGTTGCAGGCGAAATTCAGCAATGTAACTAAGTATGATTTACTGATTGTTCTATTAGAGTATATCAATCTGTACGATGCACCATGCCCGGTTTTCACTAAATTATGACACCAAAACAGTAGATTTAGCATATTTTGTTGGCAATTGTTGCAACCCAATATGCATTTCTAAAATCTGGAATTTTTCAAAAATCTGTTGCGAGAATATATTTTCCGACATTCTCCAAAAAGGATGTGGGCAGTGAACAAGAAACATCATTACTGATTGGAGTGGTCTAAGTAATACAAGCTCTGCCTTCACACAGACACAAAGTAGACAAAAAACTTGATGTGATTCTTTAGTATGACAATCCCAAGAGCACTCCCCACTTAACCCAAGACACTAGTATAGTATCTGACCACCATCAGACTAGCTGATAAACATTACCTTTAGGTCAGTCAGGTGGTCTAACTGGTCTCTGTTATCAGGACCCTAAAAACAAAGCATAATCTCTAATAGAACAGTCACCATGTATGTGTTCTCTACCTTGGTCACTTTAGCAACTAGTTGATCGAGGGAAGATTTTATTTGGTAGCCTCTACAGTAACATCTCATTAGCCACATCACACGTACCCGCCATAAATACCTCTTGTAGTGTTGTCTCACGCTGAACTGATCTGAAAAGTGAGAAGTTGCTCTGGACTGCGCCAGCCACTCGTTCGCCTGTGTACCAAAAAAACTCGTTACTTATCTAACAAATAGTGTAACAAACTTTAGATTCCACGGATTTGGCTTCATTGAGCCAGCCCGCCCCCTTCCTCGCCATTGACAACGACGGCGACAGAATCGATTGTGGTACTCGGCAATTGGAGAGATGAGCTCCTCTTTTGACTGGCGGTCATATGAAAGGGAGCTGGATAGATTGTTGTTCAAGCATTATAATCTGTTTTCTGAGTAAGTGTAAATCTACTTAAGCGTCCTCTACCACTTGTTCATGCAATTACAGAGGGAGTAAAGAACATCGAGATTTCTGGCCCTTCTTTTATCGCTACCAGAAATTCAAGAGTAAACACAGCTTACACACAACTAAAGGTTGACATGTACTGCACATTTACACTGTTGACTACAACACTATGTCTGATACAGACAAATCCAGTCAGAAGTTTACACTACCAGTGGTTGATGTTCCCAAACCAAAAGGTATGATTTAGTGTGTATGAATAGTCCATCATTTTACAATGGTCTGATGACCATGAGTACACCTATTTTATGGAAATGTGTTGGCATTTTTTGGTTAAAAAGGAGTAAGTTACTTGTTTGAATGATGTACAGACTATGCTTTTGTGCTATTGGTGGTTGTAAGTAGAGGATACTAAGGTAATACCATGAGATTTCATTGACTAATTGTAAGTATGAACTCTAGCTTTGGTCTTAGCAGTCAGTAGTGAGGGAAATATATTATGCAATCATAGAATTCTGGTCTGCTGGTCTGGCCATGGTGTAAGGGATTTGTACACCTTTGTAGCAGATTGCTGCTTTCAGTTTGAGCATACACCCTATGTGTATATGTGACACATAGAACTTGTGTGTATATATAAAAAGGAGAGCTAACAATATCAACTCTTGATATAACTAGGGCTCTTATTCGGTGTATTTTAAAATAATATCTCGGTATTACTAAATATAGGTATTGCCCTTGAACGGATACTGTACAACAACAAACGTTGAATAGGAATGGTATGTAGTAAGTGGCAAGATAAAAAACATTGGCATTAAGCTACCCATTCTGTAAACATATGGCTTATTTTGGTACCACGATATCTATATGATTCCTTGTATTTTATTATTAACCACATACAAATATATTCGCTATTTCGATACTTTGGTATCATGGTTTGGTATTGGACCTTGCTATATAGTATTATGGTTTTGTTAACACCTCGGTATGACTTAATATAGGTATATTGCAGAGCCCTAGATATAACTGTGCTATTCTATATTTACCCCCTGGGTGTTGTGCAGTTTATAATGGATTGAATGTCAACTGCTGCAGAGGCGTATTTAGGGGGTCTCCTGGGGTTCCAGAAACCTCCTCTGAATTTTAACTTGTAGGTTTACAGTAGGAACACTAGACTATCTTGGTTTAACAGATACACAATAAATGGGAACAGGGCATAGCTCACAGAGAGAACAAGGTTATGTATTGAAAAATCTTTACTGATCGAAGTACTCCAGAGGGGGTTGGCAGCACTTTAAGTGCTACTTAAAATATTACCTTATTTGCACATTTCGGCTTGAAATCTTAATAGTCGTAATACAAAAACTAGCAAATGGTAGGGGTGACAGGGAGTTGTTCAATGTACGGATTGTGCTTCTTATAATAAGCATTATGGTGTTTTGTAAAAGACCCTGAAAAATTATGTAACTCTATTTTGACACATATCTTCTAGCACTAGCCATATTTTTGTGAACAAAACAATGATGCCACACTTTGTTACACATTTTATTTCATCCCAGAATATCAACTTTTGTGTAATTAATTTCTAAAGGTGCTTAATTGCTACTGACCTCCTATGAGATACTCTATTATAGACTATTCTAATAGAACATTCATAATGGAATACAAGTTTTGAATCTATTGAAATTTAATGATTTAGCTAAGGTAAAATATTGAGTTTTTAATTGGAGAAAATGAATATTTAGCCATTTGGATTATTACATTACCTGGCCAGTACATATAGTTGATTAACATTTAGGATTTAAAGGGAACTAAACATCTCACTCATGAAATCATGAATCTTGAAGCATTTTAATGTACGTAATCTGTCAGTGACTGGGGACTGTGTCCCCAGACCCCCACACCTATAACTCACTACCAAACTTGGAAATCACCTTGGATATGTCTCTATGCTGTGTATTCTTTAACATTCCCACTAACACTGCTTTTCATTGCAGGGGGTAATATTCCCCACCGTGTTCTGGTGGAGTTCACTGATGCTCTTCAACACTACATGAATTTCCTACAAAAGCAAAAGGTCAGAGTCAGTTAAAATGGTGCCCCCTGGCACTTGTTGCTGCAGGTAGACCAAGTGGAGCGGATCAAACAGGCACAAAAGGGCCTACCCATATGGCAGCACAAAGAAGAGATATTGGAAATGATCAAAACAAATCAGGTTGTCATCGTTGCTGGTGATACTGGCTGTGGCAAGTCCACACAGGTAGGTCATCATGGACAGTGGAATCTGTTAATGGAAGTCATTTCAACGGACACATACTGTGTTGTTAATGGGTACTCCTGTTCAGTTAATCCACTCACATGACCCTCTTCATTTTGAGAGATCCAAATACCCTAACAGAGCAGTCAGTCACTGTAATAAAGCAGCTGTACTAAAACTATTCAACTAACAGGGCATAAAACAGAAGTGGCATTATTGGTTCAACCTTTATTGAAGGTTGTTAGTTGTCCAACTACTTGAACCACATAAATGTTGCACAACTAGGCGTATATTAGGGTTGGATGATACTTAATATGTGACTTGTGATTATTTCACGAGCTATCTAATGCAATTATTGCACGTAAAAAGTGAAATACAATCAGATAGTTTGAAAAGTCAATATGAGTACTTGTTATTCACTGAGAAGGAAGTTTCAACTTCTTTTCGCAGTGGACTTGTCATTTCATATAGCTAGTCATTAGGCTAGGAATGGTAATTATGTAATAATCGTGATTATTTTGTTAGGATTGTCTAATTTTTGTCAACTAGTGATAATCAAAATTGGCAATTTTCAAATTGAAAAATCAATTAATTTGTTTTGTCATTTAGTTGAATGTTTCAGTGTTTTTTGTTACAGTAGTTAAGTAGGCAATAATCGTGACAATTGTGATAGTGACTCTTGACAATAATCGTATAGCAGAATGTCAGTATCTGCCATCCCTACTAGCAAGAGTAAATAATGGAAGAGAGAGTATCCAACTGTCATATACTGCATCAATAATGAGTACCTCAAGTAGAGAAGCCATCATGTAGTGCTGTCAAAGTAAGTGTTGAATGAAGTAATAAACACCTACTAGCTCAGACTGTTTGAAGTGCCCAGACTTTAAATCATGTCTAGGCACATTTTTGATGCAGTATAAGGCAGTTGGATACTCTCTTTTCCATTATTTACTCTTGCTAGTAGTCATTGACACACTTGCAATGGAGGAGTAGTCAGCTGGAGTGAAGAAGGTTTGTTTAACATGTCTCCACACTGTAAATATTAACCAAGCTGAGTGGCTCTCTTTATACCAGTTATAGCAAACATTACATCACTTTAGTACTCAATTTGGCCAATGTGCCTTGCATAATTTTCCTTTGGGGAATGAGGAGGTAAGGTCCACTTATTGGTAAACAAGAATGCCTACATGTATTCCATACTATGGGACTATTTATACCCTTATTGGTTAAGACTTGACGACTCATGGTGTGCACTATTGACAGGTTCCACTGAAGCTACATCACCACGGTAACAGTGTCATCATCACCATTATTATTATTGTCAACAGGTTCCACAGTATCTATTGTCATCTGGTATGTCCAGTATTGCCTGTACCCAGCCACGGAGAATTGCTTGTATTTCATTGGCTAAGAGAGTGGGCTATGAAACTTTGAATGAGTATGGTTCAGAAATAGCCTATCAGGTGACTGCTATATTAAGGTGTGCATGTAACTGTCAAAATCTTCATACATATATAGTGGAACCTCTCTACAATGGACACTTTTGGGACCAGGAATTTTTGCTGTAAAATACGGAGGTATTGTTTAGACCTGTTGGAACCAAAATCTTTATCCCTATTATGGAGCTATTGTGTCCTCAATTCGGAGTTCCACTATACAACCAATAATGTAATGACAAACTGTTCTAAAAGGTTGTACAAAGTCATGTTTGGTCTGAAATTTGACAATACAAATTCAGTCCATAGTATAGTTTGTATTGATGTTAGGACTGGGAGATTATATGATAAATTGTGACTGTTTCTGAACATGTTGATGTGTACTGTATGATGTGACATTTCATGCTTAGTTAATTCTGTGCACATATTGTTGTGGAAGGACTTGATCTGAAAAACAACCCTACATTTCTGAGCCAGTTCATTGTGTGAATAAGTCTTACTAGTTAAAGAGCTTTCCTGTTAGAAACCATTGAATTTATAAGGATGTGATATACTATTATTCATCTGTAATTGAACACACTGTTTTCATGTTTCGTTAGAATAAACAATCCGTAAAAAAATATGCATGTACAATAACACTGATGTATGTAATAATTATACCATCATGATAGTTATCATAATCATGATATGTTGCATCCCACAATCGTGAAAGTAACAAAATTTCACAATCGTTCAGCTCTAAATTTGATGTACAAGTACGTGTAGGATATGTTTCACTACTTGAGATAAGTCTTAACACCACACACTAACAATGGATACAACATATTTATACAAAAGCAGTTACTAAGCGATACAATACATAAAAATGATCTAAGTGAGGTGTATGCATTAGTTCAGTCTATGACGTCTGTTGACTTCCTGTTAGTATTGCTTCTTGACATATGCAGGCTTCCGTTGTCCGGTAGTTGCCAGGTTTCCATAAAGTACTGTATTTATAATTAAATAGGTGATTTGATGATGCTGCTACATATGCTTGCAAGCATCCATTGTTCATATTGCACATACGTACATGACATCAAGTATATCAGTACTTGACTTACTCCCCATAAAAAAATACCTTAACAATCTCAGTCAGATGTTATTGTGTTGTTGTTTTCCTATAACATCAGGTGCGATTTGAGAACAGCAGGACAGGTGGTACAAAGGTCGTGTTCCTCACTGAAGGTATATGACAACTCCATCTTGTGGTGATGTGTATGTACTTGTTGTGTTCAGGGTTACTGTTACGTCAACTGGGAACCAGTCAAGTGCTTAGTCAATATGACATTATTGTAGTAGATGAGGTAAAATGTGTTTAGTATAGTGTGCAATAGAAGATCTAGGATGGGGCATTTGCCCTTCTTTCTCCTTCTATTTTTAAGATGTAACTTTGAGTTGTCATTTATGCTAGGTAGTTCATTAAGGAGGGTACAAACATCCTTCCCATATGCACTGCCTTCTCCAGCTTAACTAGCTAACTGCATTTCACAAACAACGAGATAATCCAATGGAACAGCCAATAACTCTAATAGTAGTCATTACAATTTGTGCATTTTTGATTTGGATCAGTTGCTACTCAACAATACCTGGAGAATAATTTTTAAAATCTATAACCCATTTATACGTATATATCTCTCAGATATAATAATAACATTGGAAATCTCTTACTGTAAACTTTAAGTACATTTACACAATAGCCACAGAATTTTTCTCGGCGTCTTCCCTTACCAGCTCCTGGATCTGCCCCTGGTGTGTGTGTAGTGTGTGTGTGTGCGCGCGTGCATGCGTGCGTGTGTGTGCATGCTTGTGTATGCATAATTTCATTGCTGTGGTAGGTTCATGAAAGGCACATTCACACTGACTTCTTACTTGGAGTGTTGAAACATTTACTGCAAACAAGAAAGGACCTTAAACTAGTCTTGATGTCAGCTACCATTAACATTCAACTCTTTTCATCTTATTTCAATGATGCTCCAGTTGCTCAGGTACCAGATCTGTCAGTCAGTGATACAAGAGTCTTATTATGGACTCTTGGTGATACTAACTCTACAACATGTTTAGGTGCCAGGTCGACTGTTCCCCATTGAGGTGGAGTATTGTCCAGTGGTTAATCCTTTACTAAAGGGAACCTCCTCTAAACCTGAGAAGATGGATTCAGCACCTTATATACGCATCATGGAGAGAATTGACCACAAGGTATGCATGGCAAGGTGAATGCTACGGGTTATATTTGATTGTTTCAGTATCCTGCTACCGAGCGTGGAGATTTACTAGTGTTTGTTAGTGGCATGAAAGAGATCTCTATACTCCTTGAGAAGGCAAAGGAGTATGCACAGCTCACTCGACGCTGGATCATTCTCCCCCTGCACAGTGCCCTATCTATTGAGGAGCAGGATAGGGTAATCCCCAGCCCCATCCAATTGTTCTGTGAATCAATTGTTGTTGCCACAGGTGTTTGATGTTCCTCCTGACGGTGTACGTAAGTGCATCATATCAACCAACATAGCTGAAACTTCCATCACAATTGATGGAGTGAGATTCATTGTGGATTCTGGCAAGGTGAGCCACATAAGTAATAGTGTTGTCTGAGTGAGGGTTTCAGTGAAGCAGATGTGGTGCCATCCATTCCTGTCATGCTTGTGTCACTCCTGTACGTGCTATATTGTTAGGTGAAGGAGATGGGATATGATGCTCAGGCTAAGATGAGGAGGTTACAGGAGTTCTGGATCAGCAAGGCCAGTGCTGAGCAGAGGAAGGGTAGAGCAGGTATCAGTGTAGCTGCCATATCTCTTGTTGTTATGTAGCTTTTACAACAGGTCGTACTGGACCTGGTGTTTGCTATAGGATGTACTCTGAGGCAGACTATGAAGCATTTCCTAGCTACTCCACTCCAGAGATCCAACGTGTGCCTTTGGATTCTCTGATTCTTCAAACAGTGGCGCTTGGTTTGGGGAATCCACGAACGTGAGTGCTAAATAGTCTTGTATGTCAGCCATATTTCCTTTTATTGTTGATACTGCCAAAATTACATCAGGATTTCATGACATTTGTATATAATAGAACTGATAATATGTAAAAATTGTTAGACAACATTACACCTCATTTCTATAGAAAATACATTACACAGCTGTTCTTCCTGCCAACACTTATAGTTGACCTGGTGTTTTTTTTATATCATCACCACATGACTATAATGGCTGACTCATGAGACTAAGTGGCTTAGTTTCATGTTGACATGCTGTTCATCAGGTTTCCCCTCTTGGAGTCACCCTCCCTGGCTAGCATTGAAACATCTATGAGTTTCCTGAAGGAACAAGGGGCACTGACTAATGATGAGCACTTAACATTGATTGGACGAATGCTAGCCCAGCTGCCGGTTGATGTGGTGATGGGAAAGATGTTGATAATGGCTACTGTATTCAATGTGGGCTACACCATTACATCATAATGACATCATATTAGTGTATCTTAGGTAGTTGATGTAGTACTGGCAATAGCAGCTGGGCTCAGTGTCCAGTCACCATTCCATAGAGCTGCCATGAGAGAAGAGCAAGCTAGAGTGAGTACCTACCAGCAGACTGATGTTTAATAATGAGATGAAACCTTATGGCTCTCTTGTTTACCAGCTTGCTCGGCGACCACTGGAATCTGATCACGGTGACCCCTTCACATTGTTGAATGCCTTTGATGAGTGGATACAGGTGGGATGATAATGGAACCATTAGGATGGTGATTGTAGAAAAATGTTAACACTTGATTTCCACATGACATAATTGTTATGATGTAAGGGAGTTATGTTTGCTGTTCCTCTGATAGGTGAAGACTTCTAGTGGTAGTCATAGTTCATTGAAGTGGTGTAAACGTCATGGATTGGAGCAGCAACGACTTTATGAGATGACAAAACTACAACAGCAGTTTCAAGAGATACTGCGTGTGCGTGCGTGCGTGCGTGCGTGCGTGCGTGCGTGCGTATGCGTGCATATACTGCTTGTGATGTGTGGTATCATCAGTTTAGTATATGGAGTTGTGTTTGTGTAGGATGCCAACCTTTTTACAAAAGATGAAGACTATGCACAAGACAGTTACCATACAAAGAGTAGCAGCCGTGAGAGAAGGAAAGAGCTAAAGGAACTTAGGAAGAGAAAATATGGATCACAACACAAGAGGAAAATGCTCAAGATGGATGGGGAAGGGGTAGGTATGCCTCATGTGACATCACAATGACATCGTTGCACCACCACAATGACATCATTGCACCCAGCTAGGTGCCATCAAGGGTTCACATGTTACCTCATGCAGGGAGTAATCAGTGATGATGATGGTGATGTCAGCATTGATAATAAGGACCAGCTGAGAGACATGGAGTTCAAGTTGACTCATGACCTAACTCAACTCCAAGTGAGCTGCTGTGTAGGCTGTACTACAGTGTAGGGATTACCCCAGTGTTTGTGTGTCCATCATGAGTAAGGTCTGTTGGTTGTAATTTGATCTTGTGGGACCCCTAACCTGCGTATTTGTGGTCGGGTGTGTAAGCAATAACAACTCATTGTTTGTTTATTGCTATAACAATAATAGTACCTTTTGTTATTGTGTAATGATATCATTATAGGAAGCTTGCAACACACACAGACACTTTACAAGGAAAGATATAAATTTGTTGAAAGTTGTATTATGTAGGTTAGTGATGTGTGTAGTGTAGTGTGCATGTTTATGATGTTCTTGTGTGTGTGCATGGTGTAGTGTGCGTGTGTGCGTGGTGTGTGTGTTGTACCTGGTATTATTGTTTTAGTGGTCTTTATCCACAACTGGCAATACCTGATGAGTGCAACTCATGGAGAAGAGACTCAGAGCAAGTATACCACACTAAGGTATTCCATCATCATCCCTCCCTCCCTCAGTATCCCATTCACATAGACCAAGCAGTTTGTATTGCTCCATCCCAGTAGTGTCTTCTCCAGCAGCCCTGAACTGTTAGAGCAACATGTAAGTTACTGTGCAATACTAGTAAGGCTGATTGGAATGGTAATGTTTGCTGTATCATGTTACGTTAAGAATGCCGTAGGTAGTTCATTACATGTTATACTATAGCATTTCGAGGCCATGCTCACATACTGGTTAAATTACATCCTGAGGTGTCTATAGTTTCAAAATTCCTTAACTGCACAGACTCTGTGGCTGCTGGTTGAATATGATATTCCTCTCTGCTAGGTCAGGGAGTCTCAGTACAGAGATGGTGTAGAACTGCTAGCTTATGTGTGAGTTGTTCAACAAACCTGTGTAGCTGAGGAATACGAAGTGATTGTTTCTAGTGACTTGCTCGAGACTGATAAGCCGTACCTTGTGAATGTACTGCGTACCCCGGCACTACCAACATTGACACTCTTTGGTCGTAGCATCGACACTAACAGTGACTGCAGCAGGTTGTATACTGGGTGGACAGAACTGTGTGTACAGTGTATTGTGTTGTAGAGTGATAGTTGACAGTTGGCTGGAGATACACTTTCAGAATAGCTCTGACGGTGTAGGAGTATTGGCAGCAGTACAGAAACTACGATCAACCATGACCGATCTCCTTGAAATTAAACTAGAACTAAACAGTCAGTATCAATGTTGCCATGTCCTGTTTGTAACAAGTTGTTTTCCTTCATAGGTATATACAGACATGACAATGAGCAGGATGAAGATGACAATAGAGAGACATTGTTTACTAAGCAACGACAAGTCAACAAACTGACTGACCTATTGTCAAATAAACTGTCAGAGTTTTTATCCAGTAGTTTCCCTTATTCACTAAAGAGAGTCCCATCAACACATGTAGCCAACTTATACAAAGGCTCCACTGCTGGTAATGGTGACATTTGTTAGTAGCTAAACACTTTACATCTTGTTTATTAGATAGCGGAGGGTCATATCGTGGCATTTCACTCTTGATTACTGAAGGGGAACATGCTAAACCAGTTCAACACTCAACTAAGGGTGGATATGTTATTACAGATTATCTTACATATGATTGGTTAGTCACAATACCATGGTGATTATGCAATACAA
This sequence comes from Dysidea avara, assembly GCF_963678975.1. Lineage (NCBI taxonomy): Eukaryota > Metazoa > Porifera > Demospongiae > Dictyoceratida > Dysideidae > Dysidea > Dysidea avara. The sequence continues at coordinate 6,521,022 of NC_089278.1, read as the reverse complement.
GGATTGACCTTTCAGTTTAGTAGATAGAGACACTGTTGCCAGCAGTTCGTCCACTCCATATTTAAAGAGTGTTTGGCATTGTCCAGACTGTGAAGAGACATTTGTTTTCTCCCTGGCTGATCGCCTTCAACACCAGTCAGTGTGCAAGGCTGCAGCAAAGCCTTCCAGTCATGGTGTGTTAGTAACAAGTTTTATTCATGTTATATTGTGTCTAACAGGTTCTGATAGCTTGTCTGTGCACAGGGAAGAATATTTCTGTGCTATTTGTTGTAGCCATTTCCACTTCACTAAACCAGAACTACTTCAACATAGACAGAGACATAAATCTTCCACCAATGTCTAGTGTTTTCATTATTACATCATTGTATTTGAAAATAGATATTACGACATAATGCCCTGTGTAACTATTTTCAGTTTCACCTCAAATAGGGCAAGTAAGTGATGTAATTATATAACTTGATCAGATAATATAATGCTCTACTAAAGCATTACTCAGCAAACCGAGTGAACTTGTGTCTCTAGTGCTTACTCAGCAGAATAGCGTGTATATAATAGTGAATAGTATAGTGAAACTCTGCAGAGTAGTGAAACTCGCACGTAGCCCACATGGCCACCACCGCAGCAGTCACCTGTGCAGTGCCACCACTACACTTAGATCTGCCTACCAAGCGAAATACTAGAGGGAAACAACCTGTAACGGTACGAAGCGGGAAAGACGAACTGCATCACCAGACTGAAGAAATAGTGAGGTGGTATATTCTGTCAACATGTGACTCTACCGTAAAACAAGGTCGATGCTACTCTGCCATCCACCGATCGTGCGCGAAAGTGGCTAAAGATTACGAAGGAAAATTATCCGAGCTCTGTGACAGGTTGAGGCTCACTAAGGAGTCGTTACACAGTAACTTTAATAAAGTGTTTGGGAGTCTGTTCACGGATGGAATTACTGTGGGGAAAATTATCATTTCTATTGCATTTGGTGGAAGATTAGTAACTTATTGTACGGAGAAGGGTCTTAATGTAGCTGACAATCTTACCGCATGGATATTAGATTATTTCAGGAATTATTTGACTGATTGGATAATGAATTACGGCGGCTGGGTACGTTAAACTTCTATTGATAAATTGTGGTTGGTTATACGTTGTCGTTTTAATAGGAGAAAATTGAGAAGAAGCTAGTTGAAGGACACCCTCCACCAATACAGTGGTCTTCTATATTGCTGGACACGCTGACAGCTGGGTTCAGCTTCTTTAACAATTTTATGACCTGAATAACACGGGCTGTTTTAGGTGTTACTGGGATTTACGGTGCGTGTTGTCCAGCTAACGACCAGTAAAAATGATGATGAACAGACTCCAAAATACATTGACTGCGATACCTTGTCGAACTACAATAGGCCTTTTTCAATTTGTGTGTGTGTTTGTGTACATGTATTATTCAGGTCATCTATACATAATATGCATGGTTAGGTAGCTACTAGCTAGCTATATATATAGTATGACATACATGAAGGGAATTGTGCATGTTTGGGCATACTTTCTTTGCTACTTATGGGCATGTGCTGATTCTGTGGAATGGCTCTGAGATGCTGTGCATGCATGACCACATCCGGGCATTGTGCAAACCCTTAATGGTTGTAGATATCACAAAGCATGCAGTGACTGCGTGTAATAAATTATGCATGCATGTCTGCATACTTGCATTCATGTGCACTATCATTCCGGTCTGCCATAGGAAGCACAGCATTTATGGCTGCATGTAGGGAAACAGTTCTATATTCTCATCAGTCACTTGCATGTGTGACATGCTCTTTTTGATAATCACATTACAAATATTATGCATGCACCAGAAGTAGTACTGTTACTATTAATTTCATAAATCAACACTTTATATCATTTCTTTGATCCACTCATATATACACAAAGATCAAAAGGGTCCCACACACATGATTCATGCGATGTTATTCTTCTATACTTCAATTGTAAATGGACTTTGCAGTAATGAAATGATTTCAGAAAGAGAATCCACAACAAAGTTTGGCTTTGCTTTTGAAGGATGATCATGATTTCTGTGGTTTCTTAGAAGCACTGTAACTGCAAAAAACAAGAACATCACAACACAATCTCCTGCTGAACACATCTTACTCACCTGATCCAGCCTTGTTACCACACATGATGTCCTTCCAGTCATCACCTACCATCAGGGTAGCCCCAGGGGATAGTCCCCAATGAGAGCAGATGTGCATGACTGGTGCAGGATCAGGTTTGGTAGGTATAGAGTGATTATCCCTCGTGATGATCTGTGGTGTCATGGACACATTACAACAGCAGTGACCCTCAGGTAAAAACAAAATGATTAACAAAGTTGCACTGCATAGTGGAAAAGATAAGGGTGAGTTAGCAGAAAAAGCAAGTGGTGAGTTAGCTGTATGTTTTATGTCATGCTTTTGTTTCAGTATCAAATCAATGTGGCGACTATTCAAATTTGACCACCACTTGATGATGTTGAAGCACTAATTTTCAAAATCAATCATGACATCACTCAAGTGTGGCTTACTATTGAAGGTGTGGTGCTTAAGGTTACGGAATAGTTTAAAATGCGTGGGCGGAACAAATTACAAAACCTGCTTTAAACCAAGCAGGGATAAATAATTTTAACAACTATGTTGTGTTAGCAATACAACTAATTGTGCTTGTTTGTTTTTACTACAGAACAACGACTGTTCTTGGGTGTGTGGTCTACAATAGAGCGATGTTTTATAAAAAAGCGCCGCCAAAAACCAGACTAACAGATTACTGAATCCTTATAATTTCAACACAAGTGGCTAAACAATTTAAATATCTAGGTCCTGTGGAAGCGATTTTTTAAGTTACTGGTTGTATAGATGTTTTATTGAACTTTTAGTAGTTTTTTCGAGTGAAACAAGCTCTTTGAAGGCATGTATCTGAGTCACTGGGAAGAAACACGCCAAAAACGCTTCCACAGGACCTAATAAATTTAATATACAATATCACTGTGCCCCAGAAAAGCCAATAGAGCCTACAGCTTTTGCTGTATTTGGCGGCGGAAAAACATGGTAGTGACAGCTGGAGCTGAGCGATGTACGGGCTGGCTTACTTGTGTTACTACAACTAATTGTAGTGCTCCACCTGCCTCAAACTACACTGTAGCTACATAAAAACATTAAATATGAAGGGCTTCACCTTCATTTAAAACTTTTTACGCTGCTAGACTGGTTTTATGGGCTTCTCAAAAAGTATCGATAGGCATTCAAAATTTTGAACGATTGCCCGTGACTATACCGTAACCTTAACCAAGTAAACATGCTATCTCAATTTTATTCTTGTAGCACTAGTATTTTTTGCACCCAAATTATTACCTATACAAGTATAAGTTCTTCATGAAACATTTGCTGTATTCCCATTAGTAGGAAGAGACTAAATGTGTCAGTTCACTAGTGACATCATCCATCTCTATAAACAGTAGAGCTGGGAAAAAAACAAATACAGCAATTTTCACTATCCGTATATCCTGAATTAAATCTTTCCAGATATCCTATGGATAGTGACATCATCACTTGCTATATAAAACATGACATATGTTGCCATAAACAACATGCTTGCTACACTCATATAATTTAGATCAGAAGTAAGCATAGTATTTGTACACTGGTTGGGATTCTGGTATAATAAATCAGTGTAAAGGCTTTGTATCAAAGAAAATCATCATGACATTGCTTTAAATTATTAACAATTATCCAGATAGTTTCAAATTACTATCCAGATATTGAAATATTATCTGGATATCTGGATAATATGGATATCTGTTTCAGCCCTAATAAACAGCCACATATGGAGCTTAAGTTGCTAACGAGTTCTTAACTTGTTAATGAGTTTCACAGTTTAAATGGTTTAGGCTTTAAATGTAATAATTAGTAATAATTAGTGATTTATCATTTGTAGTCAAATGATGTCATATCCTAACACACTGTCTACAACCCTGTACTTCAGGTGATTTCATACACAGGATATTATTGTGGGAGTTGAAAATACTAAGGCCAGCCAATCTGTGAGTCAGGGTCAAAATGAGATTCTGTCAGCTTTGTTATCCTTGATTGTCTCGGGGCATCACAGGAGTCCTGGGCAGTGAAAAAAAAAAAACAGGCTAAAAGGTAGTGATAGGTAATATTGCCTTTTTGATAATCTAGATTACTCTCTAAAAATAATCTCGATTTTTGGTTAATAATCTCGATTTTTCAGTTGAATCTTGTTATCTGGTTTACTGATAGTATACAATGTACCCCTCTGCATAAAGGCATACTACTAGGTCTCTACCAAATCATAATGGTTGTTTAGTTTGTCAACAAGATTAACCCTTTCACCGCTTCAACTAGGTTTATCCGGTTTGACGCTATAAAAGGTGCTTCGAGTACAATTCTAATGCGCTACCACTTCTATCATGCATTTTATAGTACGATGCGCTTACCCTGAAACGCGCACGCCCACAGAGGTCCCGTTTCTGGGATAACCGGATTCTTCACGCACTGTTGCGGGTTTGTTATGTAATACCGCAAAGTTTTTCTTGTTAGAAAAGACGACTGTCATGCATCCTCGAGTTGATAGTCACATTTTGAAGTCCACTGGATTGTTATTGATAGGCTAACACAGCCAAGGATCACCGTCGGCTGTTTTTCAGAAGTGTGGCGTGATTCGCTCGTGTGCGTATACGCATGCATGATACAAGATTTGGGATAAATCTCAAAGAAACAATCGCTCAGTAAGGAGACTGTTTAGAATAGTTTTATGGACTGTAATACTTACCTGCAGCAACTTTATTTGTAACTAACTACTTATTTAAGCTGCTTTTACCATATTTTTCAGTTTTGTTGTCTTGTAACTACTTAGCGGTTTTATTTACGTAAACAAAAACAACCTAGTCGAGGTCCTTAGTCTATAGCGATTACTTAGAGGTATGGTAACTAAGTACTATAGTGTGCAGTTAAGCTTGTATAGCACAATTTGTAGCAGACTCTATGATCTGCCAGAAAATTCAGCGGTGAAAGGGTTAATTAATTAATTAATTAAATTCTTAGTATGCTAATATAAGCCCTTTTTTGTGACTAAAGAAACTTTTAACTATCAAGGGTGGGGCATACAACTTAAACTAATCATGTCCCAGCTGCACTATTATCATGCTCCACTAGCAAAATTGATGTTGCTACTTGACAAGATGTAAAATGGATTAGTGACTAATATCTAGATTATTGAAAACATATCTAGATTAATCACCCAACACTACTAAAGTGTCCATTACATAGACATTGCACTGTATTGGACATTTGACTAATCGAAAAAAAAAAAAAAAATGATGAATTCAACTCATTCAATCAAATTTGTTAACTTGCAATTATATTTCAGAAGGCTCAGTCTCTCATATCAATGGTGTTTGACCAGTTTTCTTAAAATAACAGCTATGTTTACAGCTCAAAATAAAATAAAATAAAATGTATATACTCCCAGAATCGAACCCACCAATTGACCTTTTTCTTAGCTTGAACACGTGTGACAGCTCAGGAACGACGTGGTCTACTTTTAGTGATGACTGACGCCAACAAAGTACTTCAGAAACTGACTGATCAGTTACAATCACTACAAGACGATGTTTCTTCGCTTAAACAGTGGAAATTGAAGAAGAGGAGATCTCACCGCTCCAGGAGCCGTGAGAGGCGCCACCGTTCTCGGAGCAGAACTAGATCTAACAGCCTTCGGAGAGGGCAAAGATCTCGCTCTCGGAGTAGAGCGTACTCTCCTCGTGTCTCCCTTTCCCGCAGTAGATCCCCCTCTCGGAGTAGAGAAACTGCTTTATCACACTCTTGGAGTAGACGCTCTCAGAGTAGAGCATGCCATAGGCACGATGGTGAGTCATGATTCAGAAGTAGGAGTTCTTCACGATCATGGAGCAGAGGTCACTCACGTTCCCGGAGTGGAACAAGACACTCTAGATCCCGTTCCCAGAGTAGAACACCTAGCCCAGTAAACAAGAGCAGAGATTGGGCAGACTGGTCGGACGACCCGGATTATGATGAACCTGTAGTCTTTTCAGACACGGAAACTTGTGGTGCCAAAACTGCTCCACCTACCAGACTGGTAGAAGTCACCGACAAGATGGCAGCCTTCCTGAAGCAAGCATGCTCTAAGAGACTAGAGAGTTCCGACCGTCTGAGTACAAGAAATGCCTATGCTCTCCCCAAAGTGCCAGCCACAAAGACAGCAGTGCTTGATGCATATATGAAACTGGAGGTTTCTCAGAATGGAAAGGCAACCGATAAAGAGCCAGGAGTGATCCAAACGGCCATTCTAGACTCCATGGCACCCCTCACTGCCATTGTTGAGGCCGACACCAAAGGTGACAATGTCACCCACAAACAAGCTGTTAATGCTGCAAAGGCAGCCATTCAACTTGTAGACAATGCAAATGCCAAATTCAACCATTTGAGGAGAACTAAGATTATCTCACAAATGAACAAAGCTCTCCTCCCCCTAATAGAGAATGATGAAAACTTTACTGATGCCGCTCCCTCCCTATTTGGAAGGGAATTTGCCCAGAAGTCCAAAGAGCTAGTGGATCAAGTTAAAGCTATGAGATCCCACCTCCCTGGCAACAAGGACAGCAACAACAAACCACATTTTTTTTCAAAGCATCCCCCCCAACAGCAGGGGGGGTACCAGTACAGCCAAAAGGCAAGGAGGGGAGGCAGCCGAGGATTCAGACGTCCCACACAAGGGCAGAGACCCCAGTGGAACAAATGAACATATTGACACACAAGAGTGCCTGGAGGAGCTGGAATGGTGGGACAACAACATGTGCAGGTGGAATGGCAAAACACTCATTCAGAGGGACATAGATCTGGTGATCGATTCCGATGCATCCCTGGAGAGATGGGGTGCCTGTTGCTCCAAACAGAGAACAGGGGGACCTTGGTCCCAACAGGAACGCTTGATGCATATCAATTGTCTCGAACTACTTGCAGCAACTCTAGCAACCAAAACCTTTGCAAAGTCCAAGACTGTAATATTCATCTCACTGAGGATTGACAACACCACAGTGGTAGCCTATATCAACAACCTGGGAGGAACAGCCTCCAGGGAATTGGTGATGCTTGCAAGAGATCTTTGGATGTGGTGCCTGGAGAGGAATATCCACATTGCAGCAGTGCATTTACCAGGTGTTCTGAACACAATAGCCGACACAGAGTCCAGGGAAAATGCTGGACAGAACAGACTAGAAGTTGAACCCTGTGATATTCCAGGAAATTAACAACCTCTATGGACCCCTAGACATAGACCTGTTTGCATCCAGACTGTCCACCCAGTGCCTACTCTACTTCAGCTGGCGGCCAGATCCCTATGAAATGGCAGCAGATGCCTTTCTCCAAGAGTGCAAACAACACTGTTGATATGAGAGACTGAGCCTTCTGAAATATAATTCATAAATGGTTCAGACCACAAAGTGGTTGCATGCTATTTAGAATTGTATGAAGAAGGTGAAGTCGAACATATCAATGGTCCCACCCACCCTTGTAGGCTTTCTCAAGCTAATCAAAGGTCGATTGGTGGGTTCAATTGTGGGAGTATATACATTTTATTTTATTTAATTTTGAGCTGTAAACATAGCTGTTATTTTAAGAAAACTGGTCAAACACCATTGATATGTTCGACTTCACCTTCTTCATACAATTCTAAATAGCATTCAACCACTTCGTGGTCTGAGCCATTTATGAATTTCCAACTAAAATACTCGCAATTTCCAACTAAAATGTATCGGGATCGGATTGGCTGGTAATGTATTGGGATCGGATCTCTGAAAATTACAAGCACATGCACTTAACAACCCAACTGTGGTGATCCAGCAAGTGACTCATTGGCTATCCCACTGTAGGGACAGGTGTACACAAATCATTCTGTTTGTCATGATTGACTGATTGTACATTGCAAAATGTTTTAAACATAATGAATATCCCATAGATAAAAATTATAAAGGGATAAAGTTCCAAGTTTGGTAGGGAAAGGGTCCTTAGAGGAGTTCCTTGGGCAGTACCAGGTACTTGGCCCTGATTCAAACAAAAGAGCTGAGTATGGAGAGGTACAATACCCACCAAGCAAAAATTGACATCAACATACTAAATGATATCATGTGATTTTGAAGGCAACGTAATCACCTACAAATCAATGTAGTCAAAGCGGGTATCATGCACACCTTGATGGGATTCTTCCTATGGCCAAACCTGATTGCATTCTTTTTCCAGAATCCTATAATTTCAATTGCTCATGAGAGATGTACATGGGTACACTCCACACAATGTTGTGCAACTATTGTAGTTCAGCATGTGTGTGTAAACAATATCAATTCTAAAAGTAAGTACTGTATTTTCTCGTATAAAAGCCACATTCGATTAAACACCTGTCTCGACTATAAGCCGGGGGGTTTCCAGCAACTTTGGAAAATAAACGCCTGGTCTCAAATAGAGGCCCAGCTATTACTTGAGTCTACCGTTAATGGCTTTAATTGTTTCCCTTATTGCTGCTACTTCTTCGTACTTGAGTTTAGAGCCTTCTGAGGAATGAAGATACTACAAATAATCACGTGAGTAGTCCAGGTGAATTTTCCAATCATTTTACCTTGCCTATACCTGTTTATACATTCAACACACCGTATCACTGCTTTCTAGGCTTACCATTACAGTAATGCCATTCTACCACCACCCAAATTCAATTAAACGCCGGGTGTCTGTCAGACCAATACAAAATAAACGTCCAGTTTCAAATAAAGGCCCTATTTGTTTACAGGCCAGGTCAAAAATGCTTGGAAAGAAATAAAAGCCAGGGGTTTTATACAAGGAAATACAGTAGATAATCAGGAAATCATAAAAATACATGAAAGTTGTTCCTTGATTTATGGTATGTGTCAGTGGTAGTGTCACTGCAGATCACATCACAGGTAATTACTTAATTAAGTTAATTAACACATTGCACCCTAGTCTTACATGGTCAGACCCCATATTTTTAGGTGCAGGGATTTGTATCGCTTTCAGTACAAGTGCCTGTGTCTAAAAATTCAGTCTGCACATTTCCGGTATGTTGTTTACACAGATCCTGGGATAATTGGTTTCTGTACACACTTTCTATGTGCGAGTATAGATGACAACCAAGGCTGCTAACAGATTTTACTAATTATCAAACAGTATGGTAGTACTATATAAGTAGGGATGCACATGTGCTGCCTAAAACTCCGCATTTAAAAATCATCCAAGATACTTACACAACAAAAAAACCTTTACAGAATAATATTAGTCCATCTAACATCAAATACAGCACCAAAAACAAGAAAACGCTTATAGACAGCTGATATAGAACATTTAAAAAATCAATGAAACTTGAATTTTTGTCTGCCAGCCTGCCTGCCTGACCATAGTCATAAGGCTGGAGGCCAAATGGAGCAGTGCATGGCCACCATTCCATGCCACAATAAAAAACTCTGTGCCTTGTCTTTTTCAATTAGGCTGGTCTGTCGTCCTTCTTCATGTACTAAAAGCGTTAAGTTTCCCTATCAACACTTTCTTTGAGCAGCATATTTAGATGCCGCAAACTTATACCTGTAACTTCATGATAGGTTTAAGACCCCACCTACCAATGTGATTGATCTTGGTTGTCAAGCACCAAGACCACGCCTATAACAATCTATTTACTCAATCACGATGACACACCAGGTCTAGCTATATCATAAGCTAGCACAGTGAAAATATGAAATAGTGACACACCCCCTGGTAGAAATAATTCTAGGTGAAAGGATGACTCAAGATACTCTAATACAGCAGTCAGTCCAGTGAGCCTAATAGAAAAGAGTCACACGTGTATAGTTTTAATAACTGTGGTAGCACTATTATTAACTCTTGGTTGTATGCTATAACAAAAAAAACTAGTATATCAAAAATTATTAATGTAAAAAAAAGTAGAGATCTAAGCAATATTTTAAAAATGAAGTAGGGATCTAAGCAATAAAAAGTAGTGAAACAAGAGATTTTCCCGCCAGCGCTATGCTGTAATACCATCATTGATCTCTTGTTTCACTACTTTTTATCGCTTGGATCCCTACTTCACTTTTAAATTAATAAGTTTTAATATACTATCTAATATTGAAATTCACATAATGAAAACAATAGCAGTAAAATTAATTGGCTAAATAATCTGTTAATAATCACCAATAATGATACTGCAAAAAGTAGTCTGCATGCAGTTTCTACACCCAGGACCAATGCCTATGTATTGAAGCAACGAGGAGTCTGCAACTCTGTCTGGGATTTCAAATCTTACAATTTTTTAGTTGATGTTTAGTATCCGGAAATGTACGGAAATTGGTAAAATTTCAGATTTTGAAATGTTTGCAGGCTGCAAGAGATTTCAAAAGTTGCAGGCCCTTCAGGAAACAAGTATGCTATACATTACTTAACATGTGCAGCGATGCACATATATTACAACTACAATACAAGACAACTTGCACTTGTCTAAGTGTTTTCATGCATATGGCTATTCACCTGTGAAAACATATCAGCCATTACCACTGAATGTGTAGTGTCCTTGTCAGCTTCTGCTTGCAACAGGTCAAGAAAAACTTTTGTCCCTTTTAATGTGTTACGAGTAACCAGTGCTAGCTTTACACCATTGCTGGCTATGAAGTGTAGTAACTTTAACACGTGGGGTTGCAGTTCTGTTTTCTCTTCCATTTCTTCTTCATATTGTTCAATAGTTCTCATTGCTTTGGTCCTTTTTGGTCCGTCAAGTTGCATTACTGAGACGAGTATGTCATTAGTATCAGGAGGCAAAGGTAAACGTTTTAATAATTCTCTCCCATCATATACTGGCAATGTTAACGTTCCATCCATGTCGAAGATAATTCCTTTAATGTTAATAAATTCTCCATTGTCGCTACCAACAGTTTTGTCTACAGTGAGGTCAGTGTGAAACTGGCTATAATCATTTATTCTACCTCTTATTCTACCTGACGATGATGCTAGCTTCAATACACGATACACAAATCGCGCCATTTTATGACATCACGTGCGCAGGTGATTCGAGGAGACAGTGCATTCTCGGCGCTAAGGTTCAGCTCGACAAGGTACACATATTTTGGAATGTCTCTATTATTGTATCACTAAGAATTTGTATATGCAGTATCCGGAAACAAATACCCGGATACTATAAGTTGCAGCTTCCGGATACCACAATATGCTGAATAGGGTTTTGACATCCCCAGTGATGTAATCTTGTTGAACCCACACTTCTCTACAAATAATCACTTGAAGGATGAATTTTAAAAATGGATACAAGTTTTTTGGTCATATCATATTAACTTGACAAAAATTTTCTATCGTACAGTAAGTATAATGCTTTCTAAAAATGGTGGAGGGCCGGGATAGCTATGTGAGGATTAACTAGAAGAAATTAATTTCTCATTTGGTTTTGGCCCAAAGTATACGACTGATGCTATCTTTCAGTAGTAGATGATAGGAAATAATATGTACAAAAGTCCCAAGGGTGGGGACTTGAACTTTTAAATGAAGGCACTTCTAGGCTTGATTATACGTGACTGCCAAGGCACAATGAAGTTATTGTGAGGCTGGTTTTAGAGTGATTTTTGGGGCTAGAAAAGTCTTAATCATACAGTACGATAGTACTGTATAGTAGCAGGAGCTCATCTATGGACTTGATGAGCTCCTGATAGTAGGGACCACAAAGGTGTAGGCGTGGCCCATGAAAAACATCACCCAAAAACCAGTCTCACTTTTCCCTGACGATGATGAAGCAGTGTTGGTTAGGTGAAACTAAGTCCAAACAAGCCTTCAGACAACCCGAAATGCTTTTAACAAGTTGCTACAGAATTTTTTAAAAATTATTAAACGGAATTTTCTACTGACTGACTGACTGATGCCAGCATAACTCGATAATAGCTAAGGCTATTTTTTCACTGTTTGACATCAGACACGTGTCTTTTGGCATACCGCAGTACGTACAATGCATTCTTCATGGACTTACCAGTGTCCTCCCATTCATCTTTGCTGACAACAAAAGGTGCCGATTTAGTGGTAGCGTGTGATGCATGGCTTTCCTTCGTAACAGAAATTGTCCATATTTTTTCATAGTGGCTACTTTGATTGCAGAAGTGCTTTCTGAAAAGTTCTTGATTTGTAATGCTGCATGTGATAGCTGACAATGAAGCATAATTTTTCAGACTATAATTGGTAGCTGGGGCACACGGTGCCATTTCTTTCTTTTGATGCGGTATGCATGGGTTCACCAGTCATAATAATTTTATTTTACAAAAAAAGTTAACAAACAAGTACACAGGAATTTTCAACTAGAGTAGGGACCATAGCACATCGATAAAAAGTACTGAAACAAGCTGGAGTAGTGCATGATATTAAATCACAGTAAAACAATAAGAAGTGTTATATCCCTACTGTGCATTTCCATTATGATATCTCCAGCTTGTTTCAGTACTTTTTATCAATGTGCTATGGTCTCAACTCTAGTTGAAAATTCCAATTTTTTTGTGTACTTGTATATATTATACCTTATGATAAAAAGAGGAAGGTCATCAGTTGAGGTGCAAACCTAGCCCTTATAGTAAGAGATGATCTCCCTTGTAATGATCCCTATACTAGCTGGTAAAATTCCTATTAGGTTTTGTGAGGTGAGTACAAAGTGTACAGTACCAGTAGCTACTGTGTTAAAGGTGGAGATATTATGGAATGCTTCTAATTAATTAGTGGAATTATTAAGTGGAATTTTCTACTGACTGACTGACTACCTGACTGACTGACTGATGCCTTCAGACAAGCATAACTCAATAACGGCTATGCCACTGTTCAACATTGCTCTATTGCTTCAGCCTGACAGACAGGTGCATTTTGGCATACTGCAGTACTACAATGCATGCTTCATGGACTTACCTGCATCCTCCTTTGTGTCCCATTTATCTTTGCTGACAGCGCGAGGTGTTGATTCGTAGTAGCACTGCGTGATGACTTCCCTACGTTAGTAACAGGAATCATCTGAGTTTTCTGTCGTGACTGGCAGAGGTCTTTCTCATTGTGTTCATCATTTGTAACACTGTGTAACGGACTGAACATAGCTGAAAATGAAGCATAATGGCCTCTTCATTATTTCAGTATTTGATAGTTGGGGGGGAGTGAAAACATAAGCCTGGTGCCATTCTTTCTTGTAATGCTGTATGCGAGGGTTCACCAGCCATAATAATGTCACCAAAAGCTAAGCAAAAAGTAGTATAAGGAAAATTTTGCAATTTTAAGTTTGATTAGAGATCACAGAAATATAAAGTAGTGAAACAAGGGAGGTTGCCTACACCTGAAGATATGCTAGTGGACATTTAATCATTTAATCCCTAATTCAGTTGTGTGTAATCAAACTTAAAATTCCTAATTTTCCTTATACTTGTTGTAATAATCCCTACTATATAGCTAGCTTGTTAATTTTTCTGTACACTTGTTTTAAAACTTTTTGTATCATTATCATTATTGAATTTCTACATTGCAAGAAGGAAAGAATGGTATGTGAGGCTATAACTGCATGTAAAATGCATGTCTCTATACCAAGAGTGTATAACGGCGGCCCTCCCCCATTATAAGCTTATTAAAACGTGCGCCTGTTACACTTGAAGAATAATACCCAAAGCTTGACTGTCAGAAGCATGATGTGTAAATAGCAAATAAGGTGTAACAGAAAAGGGTTGGAGGGATTTTTTTTCCATACTTTGGCTCCTTTTCTGTTACACCCTATTTGCTATAAGTCATTGTTTTAAGTCTGAGTCCTTGTAACTAGGTTAGGTAATCCTAAGGCTGCAGCACAAGTTGCTGTCAGACCTTCAGTGCTGGTTACTGTAAAGTGTTAATAATAATAATAAATCCATTTTATTCTTACATGATACAATACGTACAATGCATACATCATGACATACTTTTGTCCTTCTTTGTACTTTTTTGCTTGCAGTGCAAGGTTTTTCTTTGTGATAGCGTATCAGTGGCTAGTATGCCAAAATGTAAATGTTGGGTTGAAGTGACCTCTTACAGTGCAAGCCCATCATACATTATGGTAGTATTGTATAATAGGGATCATGGAGATTTGCTGCACTTTCTCACAAAGGAAATATTGACCAGAAAGCAGCCTCACAATACCCTCACTGTGCCTTACCAGTATTGGTTAGGCAGAATCAAGCCCAAAAATGTCTTCAAAAATGCCTCTGATAAGTTGCTACAGAATTTTACATGATTTCTAAACTGCCTGCCGGCTGATACCTTCAGACAAGAATAACATCCAAGGCTATGGGTGTGATTTTTATCACTGTTAGGCATCGTTTTAGCCCAACAGGTGCCTTTTGGCATACCACAGTGTACTATGTACACATCATGGACTTACCTTTGTCCTACTTTGTGCCCCAATCATTCTTGCTGACATTTGCATGGTGTCGATTAAGGTGTTGATTCGTGGGGCTTTACTGTCTGTATTTTCCGTAATGACTGGATTGATTACAGTTGTGCTTCTTGTAATGTTCTTCATTTTGTGACACTGTGTACTGTATAACGTGCTGAACATGCTGTTGATTTCATGTCCGTTGAAAAATTGTGTATTGCCTAAAGAACAATTTCCAACTTGGTTTAATAAAAACTTTGTGGTTGCGTCAAGCGTGGTATGAGATTTTCAGCAGAGACAAAATCCACAGTACAGTGAAACCTCACTTAGTGGCCACCTCAGTAATGAGGCCACCTCATTATAGTGGCCAGGTCCAGCAAGTCCAAACGTATTTCCATTATATTACATTTATTTAATTTTCGTTAATAGGGCCACCTCATTATTAAGGCCAGTAGCCACATACCACAGAACCAAACTAGTAAAACTAACACAATGTTCCCTCAGTAAAGAGGCCAGCTGAGCAGGCAATCAAGGTATCACTGCAAAAGTTGCTGCTCTTAAGTGCATATTTTAACTACTGAAAGCAGTACCCATTATTCTGGCTGTACGCTTCATGCTTTTCCAACCATTATGTCTCAAGTAATGCTGGAATAATTTGATACATTTCTACCTTTCTCTATGATAAACCCTACATAGTGTGTTTAGATCAATTGTAGCTACATTGCTGTTACAGCAACTATAGGCAGTTGCTGGTTTGTTGAAAACCTCAATAATAAGGCCATTTTGTTTATGGCTGCATTAATGAGGTTTTCAGTAATAGGGTCACTTATCATGGGTCCCATTGGTGGCCCTATTAATGAGGTTTCACTGTACTTGAAAATGTAGCATAATGGCCACTTCACCTTTTCAGTAATTGATAGTTGAGGCACGTGTTTAGATGAAAACTTTAATTTAATGCTATTCTTTCTTTAGATGTGCTATTCTTTCTTTAGATGTGCTATTCTTTCTATTCTTTCTTTCAGGAAAAAAATTAGGAATTTTAAGTTCGATAAGGGATCATAAGCATAAAAAGTAGTGAAACAAGGAAGGTCACCTACATCTGCAGATATACTAGTGGACATTTAATCCCTATACCCATGACTGAAATACAGATTAAATATATCTGCAAGTGTAGGCGACTGGTATAGGGATTAAATGTCCACTAGTATACCTGCAGCCAAGGCTGCCTGCAGTGTAGGCAGCCTTCCTTGTTCACTACTATTTATGCCTTTGATCCCTAATCAAACTTAAAATTCTCAAGTTTTCCTTTTATGGCATTAGCCATTATTGAGTTACCCTTGTCATCAGGCAGTAAGTTAGCTATAACATCTATGGGGGTATAGTGCAATTAATTTAAAAGTGAGGGTTCCAGTGATAAAGAGCAGTGAAACAAGGGATATATTTTTATAACATTATATATATATGTGTGTGGGAAAATCCCTACATTGGCATGTTACTACAATCTGTTCAATGCCAAGGGATTTTCTCACATAGCTATGTTGTAATGGCTACCATCATTGTTTCACTACTCTTTATTGCTGGAGCCGTACTTTATTTTTTAAATTGCACTGCTTTGTTTTTTGTTGTATATTAGAGTATCTCAATCTCCCTGCTTATCTTGAGTGAGTTATGCAATAGATGAAGGAGCATGGTTGCCATGTCTTGTTTTCTATAGCAAAAACTGCAGTAAGACCATTAAGGGGCATGGTCAGATCCCATGGCAATGTGTTCTGATAATTTAAAGGTGTGGTTGCCATGCTATCATTTTATAAGTGCAGCTACAGGCTTCTATTTCATGGTCTGACTGATTGACCAATTGGGTATTTTAACTCACAGTACTTGGTTAAGCCATTCTTCCATACTGGAGTGCACATATGCAACACATGCATAAACATATATTTACATACATACATACATACATACATACATACATATTATATACACAGAACTACATACAATACAACTGATATCGCCGTACTATAATTATAACAAAATTTAAAATAATCAAGGGAAGTCCAGTAGGTGCTCGAGCAGAACATTTTGAAATTACTGAATTATGTCATCAAGTAAACCAAGTGCATGGCAATGAATTCCACCACACTGTGGCTGGTGCCAAAAGAAGCGTTGACTGAAGTTCCTTTTGAAAAGAAAAATGTCAGCAAACCAAGGTGAACATCTAATTTGTAAAAATGTTTACAGCCAAACTCAATTAGCAGATGAAGCAAAATACCCCCACCAAGATAATGTTGGAATACTTTGGTACTGTGTAAACTGTAGCCTTGCTCTATACTGTGATATATGGTTCCACAAACTACAAGTTAGATGCACAAGTTCTATTTGCATTTGATGTAAATGAGCCAGGTCCTCACACAGGTAAAGCATAAGAGTGACATGAAGAAGCCAAGGGTTCCATCAACATCTTCAGTATGGTGGTAGGTAAATAGAATTAATTTGTGTCAGATAATACAACATGCCATGCTCCCACAAATCCTTGAAATATGTGAGGACCAATTCAGCCTGCTATCAGAAGTATTTCTGCTTATCGATGATTGTTAGTGTCATCATGTAGAATTGGAAGTGGGGGAACAGAAGGTAGCTTATCGCTGAAAAGCTGAACCACATCACACTGGATTTATTGGGGTTTAAGTTTCATTTTACTTGTTGTATGTAATCCGTTGTGCCAAATCACATAAATCATCTCGAAGCCTCTGATCAACAGAGAGATCATCAATCAGGTGTCATCAGCAAATTGAAGATGTAAACAACCACAAAACACCTACAAGGACATGTCATTTACATATATTAAAAACAGCAGGGACCAAGGACACTGCCTTGAGGGATACCCCCAAGTACAGAACCCAAATCTGAATGCATACCGTATTTACTTGGCTAAATGTTGCACCTTCAATAGCAGTCGCACTCAGGTGGTGCAACAATCGATTGTGGCTACAACATTGTTTTCAAGCATCGAGTGGTGGTCAAATTCAAATAGTCACCGCATCAATTTTTAAGGTAATAAATGCCACAGCATTTAAATGGTTCTTCATGCACATGTTGCTGATGATCACTTAAATTATCAACAAATCGACAAGCTATAAGCTCAATACCAAGCCAGAAGGACAATTCAGCAAAGATGATGATCTAGAGCTTTCCCTAAGGTAGCACAAACATATTTACCATGATCTGCTGCCTATACAATTGTATCAACTGTATAAGACAGAATTTGGTCAGCATATCTATCATGCCTATAAGCACCCTGAAGATTGTGTAATAACTGATGACTCTCCAGGTATAAGCCGACTCAAGAAGCAATAACTTTTCTAAAATTTTTTCTACAATGGGAACAACAGAAATGGGACAGTAATTCCCATGTTGAGGTTGATGCATGTGCCTGTCTTATGCCAGATTCCTATGCGAGAGTCTTTCAGAAACATAGCTAGGATGATGTGAGGTCTGTTTTTCCAATGCTCTTTGGTCAGTTTTGGAGCTATTTGATGATACCAATGATATGTGAGAGTACTTTATGCTATTCTTCAAGGGTGATTAAATTCCTACACTATATTCCATTAAAAGCTTAATAAATATTCAAAGTGACCAACTCCTTGGCTCAATTCAGACCTTCTTAATGCCATCAAAGAAAAATATAATGTAGTCTTGTAAACTGTACTCATGATCCTGCTGATATGTAAGTCAATTAAAAACTGTTTGATCTTCACTATTGAACAATCCCTCAATTTGTTGCTACTTTGAGGCCTGAGGTAAATTATTTACTTGGTCACCACATCACTAAGACACCTTCCATTGATTGAACCATTTCGTTAGAAAATATTATATTCACCCAACTACTGATACATTTGTACCTCCAATTCCTGTCAACAGTAGTATTACAGACTCATTTCATTTTGATTGTATTGAACCCTCCATGGTGGTTCATTATTAAAGCAATTGGATGTTAGGAAGTCTACTGGCCCTGATGGATGTTCAGCTTTGTTTGTGAAGCAAGTATATAGCAGAGGAAATTGCAGAGCCATTGACATATATTTACAACACATCTTTGTCCACAGGATCATTTCTAGTGGATTGAAAGAAATCTAATGTTATTTTAGTCCATAAGGGTGGAAGCACTGTGATGATCCACCTGCTGGTGTTTAAATATGCCCCCTAGCTCTAAGGGATGTATACAGAAAATTACCACTTTGGTATGGTTTCCTTGTGTGCAGAAAGTGACCATGTGATTGAAGGTAAAAGGAAAGGCAAAGTACAGAAGGCAGACACTCGTCTGAACCAGAAAAGTCACATGCCACACATTGTGACACTAGATATTGGCCATGCATTGCTTCATGTGGCCTCTAGCCTTGTAAGTGTGGGTCAGGCTGGCAGACAAGCAGGCAAACCAAAAATTTATTTCTTTTACAAAGAAAAAAAATATTTGGCCTTCTTCTCTAAGTGTTTTCTTGCTTTTAACACTGCATGGATTTGAAACTGAAGAGTCTCCCTTACAAAGTCTTGATTAGATTAACGAAAACCCCTGAAGAACTGGTTTGAAGAGCTAGAAGAATGTAGGTAATAGGATCTGCTGTAGTCCAGAATTTTGCAGCAGTAGAACATCACACAAGATACTCCAGTGAAAAAACCTACAGTGAAACCTGTGTATTAAGGATACCTTGGGACTGACCAAAACTGATTATCAAAGTGTCCTGGTCAGTTTACATGCCAATTAAGGGATGCTTTGGGACTATTACCACGTTTAGAAATTATGTAGGTGTCCTCATTTTTAAGTGTCCTGATTAACAGGTTCCACTGTAATCACAGTATATGCAACTGCAATTGCTACTAAAAGAACTGTTGATTATCCACATACATATAGGTAGAGACCAAGGTACTAAAGTGATCTTGAGAACATTTAACAAATTTTAAGGTTTTTTCTGTGTTGTTTTCAACCTACATGCAGTACTACAGATTATAATTGGGTGTAGATTTTATACATTTATCGTAAAACTTTTTGTTGTTGTCTTGTTCACCAGTCTGCACACAGAACTGACTGCATGGTCTACTGAATGTATATGTCAACTTGTGTTGTGATATGTACTATATACTTATGTAACTTCTGAGCTTACCCATGTACAGGCATGAGGGCTTTGCCTGATGTGTATGCCCAACAGAGGGTATGCATATCAGGCAAAGCTTGAATGCCCCATGTTACAGCTAATATGTAACACTTTTGATCCATATCAAACTACTAGCCTGAAGCAATCACTGAATATATTATAATATATACATGCCTAAAGATTTGATAATAGGTCAGCAGCTGGTATGGTCTGGCTACGTTTGGTAATGATGATTGGACAAATCCTAGAGATATCACAGAGAATTTCGGTTACACAAGTTTAATGTTTTAATCAGTACTTTTGAATAATTTATGGAACAATTACAGAGTTTACTAAAGGCCTAGATGGGTAAGCTTGTTTACGGAGTGGTTACTTTGTGAGAGTGGAAATTTTGTGATATTAGTCATGGGTGTGTGGTCTGTATTCGAAAACATGCATGCTTGGCGAATAAGCTATAGCACTAGTTCTCACCCTTAGCCCAATGTTTTTAGGGTAGTAAGGATAACAAAACACTTTCTGTCTAAGTCATTTTCATGGCCAAATTCAAGTTGTGCATATACTAATCACATAAGTATTAATCGATCCCCACAGGCATTAACATTTACATAATTGCTGACCAGTTGTACTAGCCCAGGCTACATTCATATATAGCCTGGGAATGCCAACTGGACTACATAATTGTAAGTGACTCCTTTGATCTGAGGTGTGCATGAAAGTAATACACTGTCACTGTAACATCTTGTAAATCTGCAACATGCAGCCAGTTTGTAGATTCCTCTAAAGAATTAGCTTGTGTATTGGCATTCCCATCATCCATCCTGCATATATACGTTGTGCATGTTGCAGCTCTTGTTTTTTTTTTTCCTTTTATTGTGCAGTAGTCTATAATTTTATGATACCAGAAAAGGCAATAAAACAATGGAGAAATCCATGCAGTGTAGAAGTTAACAGGAAAATGTTGCTACATTATTTGTGTGAGTTGAATTGACAGATATTTTGCACTGACATTATTTCAGCAAGTTGGGTAGTCAGGTTTCTTACCTCACCCTTAGTGAAGTTAGTGACTTTCTGCCATAGCTGCGTGGGTTACCCCTAGTAGAAAGTATTTACCTCCTTCTATGAAGGGGTTTAACTCCTTAAAATGGAACTTATCTGCATAGTCACCCTTATAGTGGGAAGTCTGTATTTAGGTAAGGCTCAGCCATCTTGTTGAATGCCTTCACCCAGCTCCTGCAGAGTTACATTTTTTGGGATGTGTGTTAGCCTCCTTATACCAAGTGTTTTTGCTCTACAGAAAAACTTTTGGGTTTATGCCATATTTTCTGCATCTCATGCCCCTAGCAAAATAGCTACTTGAAAGCTGGAGACTGTGGTACTGAAGTGATTTTGAATGGCCTTATGAACTTTTATCAAAGGGCTATATCTTGATGTGACAACCATTTATCTAGATGATAATCGATGTTATTTCAATAGTGATGTGCATCATAGAGGTGTTTTGTAAACACAGCGGTTTTACACATTTCTTGACATTAAAAGTCATGTAGTGCTTGGTATAAGTTTATAGCTTCCCAAACTGGTTTTAACTGCTTTCCACAAGTTTTCAGTGGTGTAGCCAGGATTTTTAAACAGGTTTGGATGTGAAATGGAATATCTTTGGGGGAAGGCCTGGGTGCACACACTGCTGTTTATACAGCTTATAGAAACTATAAACCTATTGTAATATTAACTAATCTTCACTTACAGGCAACATACTGACAGCCAACTTAGCCCTCCACATTAGAGTCCCTTAGTTGGCAATACTTTCTTTCAAGTATACATTATTGTCGGCTGATTCTCCTGCATGTTTATGGTCAGTAACTTCAGACTTGACTTGTACTCCAATATATTTGAGACATCACGTGCCTGCAACATGCGACAAATAAACAAAACATACATAATGTAAATAAACATCAACTATTTCAAGGCATGCTGCAGCGAATAAAACTATTCATCGTGTTCTGGTGTCTGGAGGTGTAGATGTTTTGGAGCCTGTCAGTGTGTGTCGTGATGATGGTAAGAGGCTGGATGGCATGTCATTGATTCCTTGGTGGTGGGGCTTATTCTTGCTTTGGGACTTTACCTGTTTGGACACCCTCGCCCCATCTAATTTGTCTACTTGCACAAGTGGCAAACTCTGCAGAGTCAGCTAAGATCAGGAAGTATTCTTCTTTAACTCCATCTTTTTACTCCTCCCCTCTGTGTGTTGAGACCCTGGGTGCTTGGGGATCATGTGCTTGTTTGTTGGTGTGGCAGATAGGTTCCCAGGTAATGGAGCAGTCTGGAGATAACCTGGCCACCCAATTTTTGATTCAGAAGGTTGCTATTGATGTTCAATGTGGTAATTCTGCATTGGTAATGGAGAAAATTCCATCATCACTGGATTGCTTATCTGCCCACAGTTTGAGCAAGGCAAAGGCTTTCTTTTTTCTTTTATTTAATTAAAATGTTGTTTTTGACTTTTATCCCACTATTAACAGGTTGTGCCACCTGACACATGTTCTTTTTCTTTTATTTAATTAAAATGCTGTTTTTGTTTTTAAAAAGAAACAGTTATTATCCTACTGTTAACAGTTTGTGCTAACTTGACACATGTATAACAAGTTTATCACAGCTGCTGCCTTGTAATATGTCTCAACCAACACTTTCTCGCCATTTACACTATGTATCACGTGCACAATTGATCACGTGATACTACTTGATTCATCTATGTTGCAGCATTAATGCAATGTGACCCTCAAGAGTAGTACAGAGCCGCGCCAGTGTGTAAGTAGCTACCGGAGAGCTCCAGGGCTGTAAGATTTGGTGTGATTTTTATTTTAAAATTCTGTCTCTGAAAAAAGGGTTCATCCAAACCATCTGAATCCCCCTGGCTATGCCCTTGGTTTTCCAGCTGACTGAGGTTGATTTACAATAGATTACAAAGAAATACTATTATTAAATGAATGCATTATCTTATTTACGATAGGTGATTTAGGTATCTAGATAATATTTTTAATTTAAATTATCTCCCAGCCCTACACTTTAAGGTTGTTTTAACCATATTGCTCCCCTCCCCCTATATAAAACACTAGTTTGGAAGCAGACTTAATTATATTGCTGTTTTGTTCACCAGTTCGCTCAGCAGAAAAATATAACTGGCCAGTCTCTTTATAGCTGTTGGTGTGTCATGTCAAGTCAATTCAACACAGTACCGAACAGCCAGCTCTGAAATGTTTTATGTATAAAATCTTTCCTATTACTTAAATTAGTAACATCATATAGTGTTAGTGTATATAACCATGTTTGTAGTTTGTAGTAACTTAATAAACTCCTGGGCACTCCTCATATATGACTGAAGCCAATATTGATTACCATGTCAGGTATTATGTGTACAGCAGCTGTATAGTAATGCAATGTACAAATATATATGTGCTATACAACTATGTGTTCAAACACTCTGGCTATGAATATTATGTATAGAATGTATATAACATGTTACATTGTGTATTTGTTACATTCGTTTCTTTTTCTCTTGTTTCTTTAAAATATTTTCACCTTCTTTAAACTTATCCAGGACCTGTTTCAAATATGGACCCACGTTCCATTTTATTAGAGATTGCCTTTCCTCTGAAGTAACCACAGATACATCGGTGCCGGATGGATGTGAAATATTTTCTTCTTTTTCTTCATCGTAATCTGATTGTTCATCCTACGTATATGGCAACAAATACATCTAGTGGTTTCATACACTTGTAATGTAATATGTATATGATTTTGAGCACACTTATATATAGCTATATATAATATGCACATGGTAGCTAGGTTGTGGTCTTATTGCACTGGCTAACAATGCTCAGCAACATGTAGCGGCAACGGCAGGAGCAGCAGCAAAAATCCATAGTTTACATGAACCAATAGACAGGTATGTTTCTTACATTCATGAAAGTGGTTGTTATTTCATTTTCATCATGATGTTCATAAAGCATTCTACTCTCTGGATCATCTGTACAAATGTAGTGAGGATAACAATAGTATATGCATTAGTGTAAACCAACCATGAGCGTATTCATCACCATCGTCGATAGTGGGGCAGCCATAGTTAGGCCAAACTGTGCTATGTCCAAATGGAAATTCTTGTGGGGGAACTTTGTCATCTGTCACTCTATGAGCAATGAGCATGATAGAGCTGCATAAAATTAGTATATACACACAAGACAAAAAATATATTGATCGACCTACTCTTTTTTGTTCTCTTCTCTCAAACAGCATACACAGATGCAGCATATCAAACAGAACAAGAATGAAAGCAGTAAAAATGCACTAACGGTGATTACAGCTATTCCAATTGTCGATTCTGGCCATGTAGTGGGACATTCATCAGGTTCATTTCTGACATCTGCACCTACAATACACAGCTCTTCAACTAGCCTTGCATTTGTACTATTGAATCTTGATGTATTTAAGAAGTTTTTCAAATCATTTCCTTGATAAAAACCTTTTGCTAATGATCTTGCTATCATGTATGATGTATAGATTTCACTAGTCCAGTTTGGGTAGAAATTGTTTTGGCTTATCATGTAAACTCTTACCACTGCCATTATCCTGCAGGCAAAAAAAAAACACATTTCAACAGTTGATACATATTGTACGCTACTATGTGCTTGAATTGGTCATGTTATTGTTGTCAATGGTCATGATGCCTCTAGGTTTAGTGCTAATATGAAATATAAAACTTATTGTTGTATCAAATGATTTCTTACTTTTTAAGCATTGTGCATGAATATAGTTCTATAGCCTAAACAATTAGATCCCTACATGGTCTCACTTTAAGGTGTAATATAAATCCATAGGTTTGGAACTTGGTAACTAAATTTGTTGTCATAGTTTTGATAGATGTGCCACAAGAAAATGATTGTGTAAGTTGATCCTGTACTTACTGTCTAGCATAACTTACATATCATCTCTTTGTTGCTCACTGAATCCATCAGATATATCGTGCACAAATAATGAGCCTCTGTCACTTTGTTGCTTGATTAAAAATTCTATTCCTTGTCTGAATTGGTCACTGTTGTTTCTTACAAATTCAGCTGTTTTGCAGGTGTACACATCAAGAACATTGCTTCTGCTGAACACATCAATAATGACAAAAGCAGTATGTCTTCCTGGTTGTCCTGGGGCATTGTCCAATACTTCAACATAAAATTGATATCTTGTTGATAGTGGATCTGAAATTCTCCTACCACGATAAATGTATCCTGTATCTGGGTCTATGATAAATGGATGATCTTCAGATGAGACTTGACCTACTTCTCCCAAAAGACGATATTTAATTTGTCCACTGTTGCCAAAGTCTTTGTCAAATGCAACTACCTGCAGCACCACATCTTCAGGATCAGGCTCACTCCACTGCAATACTTGTCCAGTATAAACTTGAGATGTAAATTGGGGATTGGAGTTTCCCACTGAAAGAGAAAATGTGATAGTTTGAACAATTACATTGGTGGGATAGTGACTAGCAAGGCCACCATCTACAGCTGTAATTCTAAACTCAGTCCCATCACTGTTCAGGCCAATTGTCCTGTCTGTTATAAGACGAGCTTCTCCATTTGTAACATTTTCCAGGTGGTAATCACCAGTGACATCATTTCCATTATTTGTAGCATTTATGAGGAAAGCAATCTCTCCATTTCTTCCTTCATCACTGTCAGTGGCAGTTATGATTAAAATTGTACTACCAGGAGGTGTCTCTACAACTGCGGTTGGTGGAGCAATGGGGGAAAATTTGGGTGCATTGTCATTCACATCTACTACATCTACTAGGACAATTGCTGTGCTTGTTAATGTATTAATAGGAGCAAAGTCTCTGGCTATAATGGTCAGATTGTAGTCTGCAATATTTTCTCTGTCAATGCCACCAATGGCACTAAAGTCTACCTCATTTCCAGCTATTGTAGCTCTTATAATGAATGGCACTTCTTCCTCACTTATAATCTGAAATGATATTCTGCTGTTGATTCCTGCATCTCTATCCGTGGCTTGGATTTGTCCAAGTGTATTTGGTGAGATATAATGACTTTCTACAATGCTGAATTCATATAGTAACTGACTGAATATTGGTTCATTGTCATTGATATCACTGATGGTGATGATTAAAGCTACATTAATTTGACTGTCAGTGGAATTAACCACTACTATTATTTCATATCTACTAATTGTTTCACGATCTAGTTCATTTCTGTTAGTTAAAATTCCAGCTGTTATTTGGAAATTGTCACCTGTGTTACCAGACAGGATTGTGTACAGAGCGTCTGATGAAGTACTAAATCCACTGTTGACTAGGAACTCGGTTATGTTGTATGAATATCGTTCTACAGTGAGTGTTTCTGGGAAGTTCAGTTCTATCGCTGTCACATCAAACACTTGGACTAGAACACTTGTGTTTGTTGTATTCAAACCATCTGTCACAAATGCTGTAAAAGCATAAAACTGCTGATGGCTTGGTGGTACAGTTGCTCTCAACTGGAGAACACCAGAGACTGGATCTATTAAAAACAAACCACTGTCATCATCTATAGAATATCTCAATTCAGAACTGGAGTCAAGATCATAGGCAATGAGTGCAACGAGGCGACCAGCTGGGGATAAATTAGTGATATTGACCAGGTATTCTGTTTGGTTGAAGACAGGAGCATTGTCATTTAAGTCAAGGACTGTAATAAATACATTGGCAATGGAAAACAGTAGTGGATTGCCACTGTCAGTAGCATTAACCTGTATGGCTATAGTGAATGGTGTTAGTTCTTTATCCAATGGTCTCAGCGTTGTTATAAGACCAGTACTTTGGTCAATGGTAAACTCATTGGAATCAGTTGACAAGTGATATGACACTGGACCAAAATCAACATCTGTTGCTATGATTCGCAACACCAATGTGCCGATGTTTTCGTTTTCAGTGATATTAGCGTAATATGTATTATCACTGAAAGATACATTGTTGCCACTGAACACTGGTCTCTCATCATTATAGTTGGTAACCATAATAGTCAAACTGGCATGAGCTTGTGTTCCACTGTTGTCTTCTGCATCTATGCTTATAGAATGAATACTAGTTGTCTCATAGTCAAATAACTGCAGTAAAGTTATGTCACCACTGAATCTGTTAATATTAAGCAATGTCTGGGTTTCAGTGCTAACCACCATGGAGTACCACCTTACAGTTCCATCTATGTTCCTTAGTCTACTCATAAAGTTAGAGCCACGGAATATGACTGTTGATGTTACAGTGTTCTCGCTGACATTTGTACCAAAAAATGGATCAGAAAATTGTAGCCTGTTATCAGGAGCTCGCTGAATGTTAATGATGACATGGACAACTTCACTCAATGAAGGAGTTCCCATATCAGACACATTCACTACCAGAATGTATATACGTGGCTCTACTGTTCCAAATATTAACACTTCTCCAATAATGTTATTAAGCGTTCTAATAGCAAACCCACTAACGTCTGTGGAGATGAATGAGTATGCTAGCAAGCCATCTTCTCCAGTGTCTTGATCACTACAAATGATATTTGCTATACTTGTATTAGCTGCAAATGTAGTTTGATTTAGTGTTACCCTAACAGTTTGGTCTAAACACACTGGCCTGTTATCATTTATACCAGACACACACACCATCACTAAAACTCTGGTTGAACGAGGTCCTGTCATTGCCACTGAGTCTCCATCAGATGCCTCTACTGTGACATTATAATTTGATACACTGTCATTAAAGGCTGCTGTAGTGACAATGTTTCCTGTTGTGGAGCTAATAGCAAATGCACCTAGGATTGGTGAAAATGAAATCAGGGAATATCTGATTGCAGACATTGTCCTGTTGTCAGTATCAGTTGCTGAAACAATTCCAACGGACGTGCCTGGGAGGCTTCTTTTTGAAACATAAAATTTGTATGTCTCATTGATGAATTCAGGTGCATAAATATTAATAGGATCTACAACAATAATTAGTGTTGCTGATGCTGTACGACTGGGAGAAATAGCAGTAGCTTCATCAGTACACAAAATGGTCAGTGTGTATGTAGTCTCCCTCTCATAATCTAAAACTGTTCGCAGTGTTACATCAAATATGTCACTTTCTGAACCACTGATTGTACTGAATGCTGAACCAATATTACCATCCTGTGCTATTTCTAATCTGGTAGTACGACCATCCATGTCACTGCAGGAATACTGTTTGATTCGTGTGCCAACTAAAGTTGTTTCACGAACATTTAGAAGTGCTGATGCGGATGGATTAATTTTGGGATTGTGATCATTGATGTTTATTATCAGTACATTAACTATAGTGGTAGCAGTTAGTGGTAGTGCAGGGGCCAGGTCAGTAGCCAGAATGGTTAAATTATAAGATGATGGACCAGAGTCCGCATCAACAGCTCTCTGAATAAAGATACTTCCATTAGTTGGAATAATGTAAAAAATACCTTCATCATTTCCATCCAGAAGTTCATATCGTACTCCATTAGGATCAGTGGCATGAACAGTTATCAGAAGTGTATTGATGGTTACATTTTCATATATAGACACAACATAAGAGCTATTTAGAAACTCGGGTCCTTCAGCATTAGCATCAAGGACTCTTAAGCTGACATTTTCTGATTGAGGTAATGGTGGGTTACCACCATCAGTGCAGGCAATAGTCAACATGTACTCACCAAACTCTAGGGTCATGTTTACATACAGTTGGCCAATAATTATTCCAGCATCTGACGTAAGTGTACGCAAATCAACTCCAAGATTTGGACTAATTCGATGACTTAACTGTAAACGAGAATTTTGACCAATATCATTATCAATACACTGGAAGGTTAGCAGGATAGTCTCCGGTGGAGTTGCAGTGGAAGCAACTACTTCAGTTGTTCCAAGTATTAACATTGAAGGTCCATTAATGTCAGTCACTTCTACTACAACTAATGCAGTAGAAGTGAATGTATTGGGTGATCCCCCATCTGTAGCCAGCACCTCCAGAGCATAGTGAGTCTGATCAACTACTAGCAGTGGTTGGGAATTTCTTATCACTCCACTGGTTGTGTCAATTTCAAACTTACCAGCAGCAATACTGTTGGCTATGTTATACATGACATTGGCCCCATTACCTCTGTCTGCATCATTAGCTGTTACTGTGATGATGTGCCTTCCAGTCATGTTACTTTCCATAACTGTGCTCATGTATGGTGTATTAATGAACACTGGAGGATCCTCATTGACAGATGTAATAGTAACACTCACTGTAGCTATATCATTTCTTGTGCCATCAGAGCAAAGTAGTTGTAGATTATATGTTGCCATGGTTTCAAAATCCAGAGGTAATACTACTGACAAAATGCCATCTCCAGAAAACATAAAAATACCATCACTGTTTCCTTGAACTATTGTAATTGCAGTGTTGTCATTTGCGTCGCTGTCAGTGCAAATAACAGTTGCCACATATGATGGAATTGGTAAATTTTCTGGCAGAGAAATGGGATATGTGTCTTGTGAAAACATAGGTGGATTGTTATTGACATCATTAACAACTACCCTCACAGCAGCTGCATTAGAACTGGAGTCTGCAGTGTTATTAGCAATAACCACAAAATTGTATGACTGTTGAGACTCATAGTCAATGTCTAATGTTACTTGTATTTCACCTGTGGCAGAATTTATACCAAATGGAAGGTTGTTGATTGGATTTAGTATTGAAAAATGTACAGTGGAGTCTGTCATGATTGTGCCTACACTAGTGTCAATTGTGGAGTGTTCATCAATTGCAAACAAATAAGTATGAGAGGGCATAAATCGAGGTATGGACCTCCCAGCAGGGTAGACAACAGAAGTAAAGTGTGCTGGATTACTCATCTTACCTCCATCATAACAGTGAATCTCTATTGTGGTTATGATGACTGATGTAATGTTGGCAGTATTTATCCAAACTATGTCACCGTCACTTGTTAACAAAAACCATCCCAAGTCATTGCCACTTGTTATGTTCATGATTAGCATCTCTTGTGAGTCAGCATCTGAACAATCAAAATGGCTCACAACAGTGTTAGCAGTTGTATTGTGCTCAATTTCTCTGATGGAAATTTGTGGTGATATTTCAGGAGTGTTGTCATTAACATCCAGTATGGTCACACAGAGAGGTACTGAACTCTCTACATAACCATCTGTTGCAATTGTACTCATTTCATAAATGCGAATACTCTCATAGTCCAGAGTGCCAGACACTTGAACAATCCCGGTAATTGGGTGAATGAAAAATGCATTAAATGGAGGAGCAGTTACAATGCTATATGTGACATGACCATGTGGGCCTTGATCACTATCAGTTGCAGACACATCACCCACTGATGTACCTAACTCAGCATTCTCAGACACTGTCAGGTTATATTTAGTTACAGAAAAAATAGGAACATGATCATTCTCTGGTATGATGAAAACAATTGCTTGTGCTGTAGCAGTTCGAGGTGTCATTCCTCCATCATTGCAAGTTATTGTGAGTGTGTATGAAGACCTTAATTCATAGTCAAAGCCTCCAGTGGAAAATATTACTCCTGCAGAATTGATTTCAAATGTTCTGTCAGAGTTGCCATCAGCAATTGTATATGTAGTATCAGTAATGGTGTCATTGTCTGTGCAACTAACTATCAGCACTTCTTGCATGCCAACAGCTTCAGAAACTATTGTACTGTATAGTGGACTGGGAACAAAGTAAGGAGCATTGTCATTGATATCTGTCACCCTTACAGTTACTACTGCATATGACACAGCTGTCAGATATTCAGTATAACTAGCTTCCACTGTGATGCTGTATTCACTGACCAATTCTGCATCAAGTAGTCGAATATTATAAAATTCTCCAGTTACTCTATCAAGGCCAAATGCATTATCAGTGTTTCCTGATGAAATATTGTATCTTACTTGAAGTGTAGAGTCATTTGAAGTGGCTGATAATGATGTTATTAATGTGAACAAATCAATGTTTTCGTTCACTGTGATTTCCACAACACTTTGATTAAAAAATGGTGCTGTAGGATCTTCCAGTCTTACAATAATTGACAAAATTGCAGTGGACAATAGCTGAGGTGAGCCGTTGTCAGTACACACTACAGTCAAATTGTATGGGGCTGGGAAGGAATGTTCATCTACTAGAAATACTCCCCCTGTACCATTGATAGAGAAATAGTAGATATCCTCTGGCCTAAGAGAATAAGATATTTCCATATTTCTCCCTTCATCATGATCGCTGCATACTGTATTTCCTATTAATGTGTTCCTGAGTGTTGTTGTAGTTATATTAAGGCGGTAAAGGGATTGATCAAATGTGGGTGGATTGTCGTTGTAGTCTGAAACAAACACTTGCACAAGAGCAGTGCCAGTTTGACGTGAATTATCTGAGGTTGTGAGGCCACCATCAATAGTTGCTATAGTTAAATTAAACATGCTTATTTGCTCACGGTCTAAATCAAGCAGTATTTTGATTTCTCCAGATGAGCCATTTATAAAGAAGTGATTGTTGTAGTTTCCATCAAGTATTGAGTAAGAAACTTGACCAAATATGCCAACATCTCTATCAGTTGCTGTCACTTGCAATACTACATCCCCAATGGAGGCCCTCTCAGAGATACTAGTGTGATAATTTTGAAACTCAAATGAAGGTTGATAGAGGTTGTTGAATATCACATTAATAGTGACAACACCAAATGATCTCATCTCTGGAGTGTTGACATCAAAGCATATTACCGGCAAGGCATAAACTGGTGTTAAGTCAAGTTGCCCAACCAAATATACTATGCCAACATCATCTACAAAGAAAATTTGACTAGGTGGATCAAAAGTAAAATTAAAGCATTCATCAGCATCTATAACATCTCTATCAGAGCATGTTAAAAAGGCAAACGGGGCACCTACAGGGTGACTGTGGTTGATGGACAGAATAGCTGATGGTGGAACCAGTGGGAGTTGATCACTGACATCCAGTACTTGTACTAGTAGCAGAACATCAGTAAATTGATTTACTGCATCAGTTGCTCTCACGATCAAACCAAACTGAGTTTGCATCTCATAATCCAATGTTTGTGCTAGAGATACCACGCCAGTGGCTGAATTTATAGAAAAGTGTTCCAAATCATCAACAAAGGAGTAAACCATTGGATAATTGTTATCAGGAGATGTAGCCATAATGTCAGTATAAGCTGCTGAAATGTTTGCACTCTCTTGTAATAGCCATTCATACCTAGTGTTTGTAAACTGAGGATCTGGTGGAGCATGCACTGAGATAAATACCATAGCTGAAGAACTTACATTGCCACCATCAGTACACGTCAAGTTAATTGTGTGACTTCCAGGAGCAAGTGAGCGCATTACTCTAATTGAAAAGTTACCACTATCAACTACTAGCTGAAATGGAGGGCTAATGCCATCCCATGTCACAGTGACATCACCAAACGTTCCAAGATCATTGTCATTACAAGTACCATTAATGATTCTGCTACCAACTGGTTGTGACTGTGGTATAATGGTACCATATACACCAGAGTCGAAGGTTGGAGTGTTATCATTTACATTCTGGATATCAATTTGTACTGTAGTATTTGCAGTGAGAATATTGGTACCATCATAACTACCACTGTCCATCACTGCCACATCAATTGAATATGACTGTCGAGTCTCATAGTCTATTGGTCTTACCAGTACAACTTCTCCTGTGTTAGGATTAATATAAAATGTATTTGAAATATCATGGACCAATCTGTATGTCAGATCACTGCTGTCTCCATCAGATGCTTGAAGCTGAAATATGGCATCTAACAACTGAGTATCTTCATGAACACTAGTAGCATATGGCAAATTATTGAACTGAGGGCTCATTGCATTGCCAAACACAACTCGAACACTTGCTAATACTGAAACAGAACAATTTGGAGTACCTCTGTCACTAACAAGAATCTCTATTAAGATGGAACTTGATGGATTAAGATCACTTCTTCTTTGTAGAATCAAACCACCATCGTTTGTGATACTAAATGTGTTGGGTGGTTCTGTGATAGTGTATTGTAGCATGCCATTGTTTCCTATGTCAGCATCAGAACAGTTAATACTGCCAACTGGAGAGTTATCTGATGAGTTACTATAGATGAGAAATTCATAAAAGTCTAGTGAACAAATAGGACAGTTATCATTGCAATCCAAAACCTCAATAGTAACTAGGGCTGATGTATTCATTGGATTGTCAGGATCTTGGTCACTAGCTATTACTTGAAACGATAGTGTCTCTAATGTTTCTCCGTCTAATGTTGATGCTAGATAAATAATCCCATTGATTGGATTGATTCTGAAAAATGAACTGCTTGTTCCAATGAGTGAATAGGTGACTTCTCCTTGTATGCCACGATCTGTATCTATAGCTATAACATTACATACCACAGTACCAATATTGACACATTCTGATACATTACACATGTAGGGGGTACCAACAAATATAGGTGGCACTAAATTCTCGAATGAGTACAATATTTCTACATCCACAACTACTTGTAGTGGAGGATCTCCCATGTCTGATACAGTAACATTTAGACTATATCTCTCTTCTGCATCATCAGATGCTATTGGTGTTTCAAGGATAATAGTTGATCCCTGAATAGTAAAATTGCTTGAGTGGCTTCCTCCAGTAATGGTATAAGTCAGTGTACCATCTAAGCCATTATCTCTGTCCACACATGAAAAGTTCAAAATTTCTCCATTGAACTGATTGGCTATTATACCAATATATATTGGCCTAGGACACCTGGGTGTATACTCATTGACACTACCTACATTTATTGTGACCATAGCAGAGGCTGATCTACGGTTTATGCTATCTGGTAAACCGTCAGTAGCAACAACAGTAAAACTATGTACTGTTTGATTTTCATAGTTCAGTTGCTTTAGTAGCATGATTGCTCCAGTTGTAGAGCTTATGGAAAATACTTGATCAGGATCAGATTCTATTGAGTAAGTTATTCTTCCAAATGGACCTGTGTCATCATCAGTTGCTGTAACTGTTAGCAGTGGTTGTAGCAGTTGGTGAATCTCTGGAATAGTCATTGTATAACTACTGGGAGCAAACATTGGAGGATGTTGATTTTGTTCTTGAATACAAATAGCAACTAGTGTTGTGTCTGACAGTACAGGGTGGACATTATCACGACAAGTAATAAAAAATGTTGCATTATCAACTTGTCTGTTTGCCAAGTTTGCAGAAACTTTTATTGTTCCATTATTAGTATCAATTGAGAATAGGTCAGTAGAAGGTGGGTTGGGTAAAATGTGATAAGTTATTCCTCCATTTTGACCAGCATCATTGTCCATACAGTTTATTGATAGGGCCACAGCATTTAAAGATGAACTTGCTGAGAGGTTTTGTTTATACATGTCACTAGCAAACCTAGGAGCATTGTCATTTATATCTTCAACAGAAACTAGTAGCAAAGCCGTTCCTGTTCTAGGAACTGTTTCTGATAAATCAGCAGCAGTCACTGTTAAGTTGTAACTCCTTGGACCACTTTCATAATCAAGTGATGATGATAATATAACTCTTCCTGTCATTGGATCTAGTGCAAATACATTAGTATTATCAACAATATCATAGCGAACTTCACCATCTGTACCAGTATCTGGATCTCTTGCAGAAAGGATAGCCACTAAGAAACCAATATAAGCAGTCTCTGGTACTGTAGTTATTATAGTTGACAGTCCTGGTGTGAATTCATTAACCGGATTAACTCGGACAGTAAGGTCAGCAGTTGCTGAAGCATTCTGAGTATCCATACAGGTTACCAGCAGTGAGTGCGTATCAGTTACTTCAAAGTCAAGTGTCCTTCCATTAGCAATCGATAAGTGACCAGTGGTTGGGTGTATAGAGAACAATTCATAGCTTCCACTAGGTAGAATAGCATACTGTATGGTATCAAATGGGTCAGGATCAGTACATGATATTTCTGTAAATATTACTTCACCGGATCTAAATGTTTCTGAGACTGCTGTCACATAGTGACCTTGTGTGAACTGAGGTAGAGAATTACCTACTATGTTGATGGTTAAACGAAGAGCTGCTGTGTTGCTTTGTGAAGGAGAACCACCATCAGTGGCAGTGACTGTATAAGAATATATTGTTACAGTTTGGATGTCTACAGTAGTGACTAAAAATAGGCAGCCTGTGATAGTATCAATGGAAATTACATCCTGTAAATTATTTTGTGGAGTTATTGTGTATCGTATTTGACCGTCTGCAGTCTCATTTCCATCTGCATCAGTAGCTACTATGTAGTAAAAACATTCTCCAATAGGTTGATCCTCTGAAATGGTAATATTATATTGTGAAACAGGCAGTATAGGAGGGTGTTGATTTTCCGAAAGAATTATTAGTCTTACTTGTGCTACACTTGATTGCTGAGGCATTCCCATGTCTAAACATTTTACTGTAGCAGAATAAGTACCAATAGTTGAAGTTCCATTGAATAACAAATTTCCGTCATCATCAAAGTAGAATACAGAGTTACCAGTTGTAACTGAGAGAGCAATTTCACTATTTTGACCAGAATCTCTATCTGTACACTGAAAGTGCTGAACTATTATTGGGACTGGAGTATTTTTAACTCTGCTCCTAATCACAGTTAGAGGATCTAGTGATGGACGGTTGTCATTTAAATCATCTATTTCAATGCGAAGTTGTGCTGTGGCAGAGAGAGGCTGTGATCCTGACTGGTCTCCTGCAGGAATTGTGTTGGTCGCTTGAATGACTAACTCATAACTTGCTAAAGTCTCAGAATCAATCAGTCCAGATACTGTGATTATTCCAGAGGTAGAATCAATAGAGAACGCATCTCCTGTGTTTCCACTATTTATGGTGTATTGGATCTGATTGTAATTGCCAAGGTCATTATCACTAGCAGTGATTGTAAATACTGAAGATCCAATACTAGGGTTTTCAAACAAACTGGTAGTATATTGTGCTTGGCTAAACATTGGAGGATTATCATTAAATGGTTCTATCACTATTCTCACAGTGGCCATTGAAGTAAGCCCTTCAGAGTCTTGACATTGTAACATAATTAAATGCTGTGTTTGACTTTCATAGTCTAGTTGGTTATTGGTGGTTAGCTCAATGCTTGCTGGATTTTGAGATGTGAAACCAATTGGTGTATTAGCTAGATTAGTCACCACAGACAAAGTTGGTGATAAATTATCAGCAGCATCATCTAAATCTTGGCAAGTTACACTAGATATCATAGTTCCTATCTGCTCATTTTCTAAAATTGCTACTACACGGTTGGAAGCATCAATTACAGGACTGTGTTCATTCAAGTTATCTAATATTATGATCACAATTTCAGAGGTGGTCAGTCCTGCACTGTCGGTTGCATATATTGTAATAGTGAAATCAGTCTGTGGGCTGAGTGTCTCATAATCTAGTGTAGCAGCAAGTATGATTACACCAGTAGTTCTATCTACAATAAAGTTGGTGTTGTTGCTAGAGTATTCAATTGAATCTTGATTTTGAGGATCAAAGTTGTGAGCAAATACCCTTCCAACTTGATATCCGATACTGGAATTCTCTGACAGCCTGAACATGTAGTTACTGTCATTGAACACAGGACCAACCATTTGAACCGAGACAGTAATAATTGCTCGACTGGTATCCATCAAAGCACCATCACTGCACTGTACATTCAAGATATATGCCATTCCTGACAACAAATTAATTTCTGCAGTATTCACAATAGTTCCTAGATCAGAAATTTGAAACAATTCATTTTCAGGGTTAATTGAGTATGTTACTGCTGCATTGCTACCACTGTCAGCATCACTACAACTGACCATTAATAATGGTGTGTTAGTAGCAACCGGAGATGTGAAGGAAGTTAAATAAATACTTTGTGTAAACCTTGGCTCATTATCGTTGACATCCAACACCATAATGGTTAGAGTTAGTGTAGAGGACATTGGTGTATATGGAGGTACAACATTAGAATCTTCATCACTTGCTTGTATTGTGAGTACAATGCTGTTGTCATAAATCTGTTGTTCATAATCAAGTTGACCAATTGCCGTCACCAACCCAGTTTCACTATCAATGGAGAATATATTAGCTTCATTCCCACCAATTATTGAATAGCGTACATTCTCATGTGGTTGGGAGTCTCTATCTGTAGCATTGGCAGTGTATATTAATGTTGCAATACCAACATTCTCATTTATACTAACAGATGTTGTAGTTGGAGAGAATTCTGGTGGGTGCTCATTTACTGGTAAGACAGTTACAACAATGGCTATGCTATCACTTTTTGGTGGGGTACCACCATCTGTACAAGTCACAGTTAATATTAGAGCCTCAACCATTTCATAATCTAAAGAATTCAGAACTCGTAAATTCCCACTGTCAGTAACTGCAAATTTATCATTATTTACAGAGTATTGTACCTCACCAAATGCTCCTGAGTCATTGTCAGTGCAGTTCACTGTGACAGGGTTACTAAGATTATTTGTATTCTCTAAGATTTGAACACTGAACATTCTTTCAATGAAAACTGGTGTTTCATCATTTATGTTAACTACATCTACTTGAACTAAGGCATCAGCAAATTGATTACCAGTAGTGGCTCGTACGTTGATTGCATAGCTCTCAACCATTTCAAAGTTTAATGATACTAATAGTGTGATGGCTCCAGTGTTACTATCAATAGCAAATGTATCCTGATGGTTTAGTAGGCTGTAAATAATGTTACCAGCACTAGATGATGCATTGACTCTTTCCACTTCAGTAAATGTTGCATTTTCTAGAATGCTGACACGGTAGGTAGATGGTGAAAACACTACACTTCCTGGAATTATGACTACAATGGAAACATGGACTGTGGTTGATAATGATGGTGATCCCATGTCTGCACACACTACATCAAATCCGAACACTTGAGAGACTTCAGGCAATGTCTCCTGTACTCTAACAATACCAGAGGATTCATGGATTGAAAAAAAAGTGAAGGTGTCATCTAAGAGACGATACGATACATTTCCATTCAACCCACTGTCTTGATCAGTGCAGTTCAATGATGGTAAAACCACTTCACCAGTAGCCAGGAAACTGTGGATACTAGCAATGTAAAGTCCTTGAGCAAATGATGGAGTATTATCATTAACATCTTTTACTGTAACATTCAATGTTACACTACTGGAACGTGGTGAAGTTCCACCATCAATTGCTACAACTGAAATGATAAATGTGGAATTTTGCTCAGACTCACTGTCTAAAGTACCAGTTAACCTAATCACTCCATTACTATCAATATTGAATGGAATATCATTACCATTAGTAAGAGTATAACTGATTTGTCCATCTCTGTGACTTGAAAGGTCCATATCAGTGGTAAACACCTGTGTTACAATACTGCCAACAGTGAGGCTCTCATTTATGCACACTTGATACTCTGTTTGGCTAAACACTGGGTCATGTTCATTTACAGGTAAAACAGAAATGAACAAGATTGCTGATGCTGATTTTGGTGAGGTT
Organism: Dysidea avara; assembly: GCF_963678975.1. Lineage (NCBI taxonomy): Eukaryota > Metazoa > Porifera > Demospongiae > Dictyoceratida > Dysideidae > Dysidea > Dysidea avara. The sequence goes on along the minus strand of NC_089278.1, from coordinate 6,482,790 downwards.
CCGCTATCTGAGATATTTACTGTCAGTTCATATTGCTGTTGAGTCTCATAGTCAAGGCTAGTAAGTACCGATAGAGATCCATCACTTGTTACTGCAAAAACATTGTTGGATGAGACAGAGTACATCAGTTCTCCATTTTCTCCCCGGTCATTGTCAGAACAAGATAGCACATCAAGAAGAGTGTCACGTAGAATGCTCTCAGCTATATTTACAAAGTACCTTTGCTGACTGCATGAAGGAGAGAATTCATTGACATCAAGAACATTGATAGTCAAATTAGCTGGATCACTTTCTAGATCTGTATCTGACACAACAATGGTTATTACATGAGACTGAGCTGTATGAAAATCTAATCTTCTGAGCAATATGATGGCACCTGTGTGGGAAATCATCAAGAACAGATCATGGTCTCCTTCTGTGATTCTGTAGGTGACTGAATCACCTTCAGGATCAGTAGCCTGCACTGTATATATGACTTCTTGTACAGGTGTTGTTTCATTGATATCAATTGAATCTGGGAGGTTTTGAAATGCTGGAGGATTAGTATTGTTGGGAATGATGAAGATAATAATTGTAGCAAGTATGGACCTTGCATTAATGCCACCATTATCTGATACATTAATTCTCAGGCTGTATACACTCTGCTGCATGAAGTTTAGAGGTTCATTGAGAATTAGCTGACCACTAGAAGTGATGTTAAATGTGCTCTCATCCAGCGTGTAGCTTAGTATTGCATTATTTTGAGAATCAATGTCAGAGCAATTTAGAGTGATTAGCTCACTATTTACTGGTTGTTGTTCTTCAACTCTTAATATTTCAGATATGAATGAACACTGAGGATCATTGTCATTAACATCCCTGACAAATATTGATACATTTGAAAATACACTGTTGGGACCATCTGATACCTGAACTTGCAACTGATATTCACTTGTGGTTTCTCTGTCAAGTAGCTCTCTAACAACAATGCAACCAGCGGAAGTGACTGCAAATTTCATTTCATCATTACCACTGGTTATGTCATACATCAACTGGTTATTACTACCACTACCGGTATCAATGCAAACAACCCTGTAATTTAGTTCTGCATTTTCTAGTACAAATCCAGTTGGGTTAGATACATTCGGCAGACCCATGTTAGCTTCAATACGTACTATTAGTTGTGCAGTTGTAGATAAAACAGGGACACCACCATCACGACATTGTATTATTAAAATATGATCAACTGTGTCCTCATTTTCGGGCAATACCAAGCTACCAGCCACAGTCAAGGCACCACTGTCAGAGTTAATGTCAAACAGCCTTTCAGCATTGCCAAGAGATATCTGGTACTTAATTTTACCATTTACACCAGTTTCATTATCATGACAAGTGAGTACTTGGATAAGTGTTCCCATTTCTGCCAATTCATCAACGGTACTGATAAACAGATATTGACTGAACACTGGTGCTATATAGTTTCCATCAGTAAGAATTATGCTTACATTTGTCATAAGATTTGTCATCCCATCTGTCAAGTCAACTCTCAGTAAGAAGTTAGGTGGAGGTGTAATAGAACCAGGATTATCAAGTTCTGTTAGAAGAGTGATGTACCCATTTTGAACAATACTAAAATATCCATTTGTCTGTAATGTGTATGTCAGCAGACCACCCTCGTCAATATCACCATCAAAAGCAGTTACTTGGCCTATGCGACTGAGTACTGGAGTGGATTTAGACACGTTAAAAGAAAATGGGCTACCTATAAATTGTGGAACATTATCATTTACAGGTAATACTGTAATGTTCACCATTGTAGTGTTAAAGAATTCTCCATCTGTACACTCCAGTTCATAACCATAATTCATGTTATTCTCATAATCTAGTGGCAGCAGTAGGAAGAAGTTACCATTTTCATCCACACTGAACACATTGTTTCCTCCGGATCTAACCATGACTGTAGTTCTACCATGTCTTACCATTTCATCTCCATCAATGCAAAGTGTGTTAAACACTGATACGTTGGTGGAATTAGACACACTCTCATTTACCAAAAAGGTATATGGGTCCTCAGTAAACATTGGGACATGTTCATTTACAGGTTTGATGATTATTCTCACTACTACTATGATGCAGTCCCTCTGAACAGCCTGAGAGTCACATGCTACTACATGAAGCCTAGTGAAACTGATTGCAGTTTAAAACAAACCCTGTTCAGTGTCTTCACCTACAAAGTAAAATATATCTCCATCAGCACCACTATCTGCATCTGTTGCCATGTAGTTCAGAAGTCCGGTGATGTCCTGATCAAATGATACAATAATTGTAGAAATTGGTGTTGTTTCATCAATGCTCACAAAAGTTACTTGATGTTCTATGACAGGTCTGTGTTCATTTACTGGAAGAACAGTTATCTCAATTAGTGCTGTTCCAGTCAAATTGTTCCCATTTGGTAAGCTGTTATCATAGCAGTAAGCCTGTAGTGAATAAGATGTGGTAGTTTCAAAGTCTAGAGTTTGAATTGCAGAAATGTTTCCTAGAATTGGATCGATTATAAATACATTACTGTCTAAGGAATATGTGATGGTTTGTGTCCCAATATCTCTGTCAGTGCAACTGATATTCATAAAGTTGTGTGGTGGTGGTATAATGTACATGTTGTTCTCTTCATTGACATAAGTTTCTTGCACCGACATCATGTAGACTCCTGGAAACTGTGGTGGATGGTCATTAATGTTATTTATAGTCACCTGTACAATCGCAGAAACTGATCGATCCGTACTTCCAGGAAATTGAGGATTAGCAGCAATTACTTGTAAAGTATACATCATACCACCGTCACTTTCATAATCTAATGGAGCACTAACTTTCACTATGCCATTCCCTGAGTTGATATTAAACACATCAAAATGGTTTGCTAAACTATAAATTATTCTTCCAGGTTCTCCTTCATCTTCATCTGTTGCATTAATATCAGTCACCTTGTACCCTGTAGATACTGTTTCATCAATGCTCACCATCAAATATGGGCCATGTTCAAGCACAGGGTCATGTTGGTTTTCCTCTTCAACTGCAATAGTAAGAGATCGGACCTCTCCCCTTACTCCATCTGTGCACTGAACCACTATGGAGAACTCTGCACCTGGTAGCAAAGAACCATTTACAAATGTTATATTGCCTGTACTTGTACCTATTGAAAATTTTCCATTGCTGTTCACTAATAAAGCATATGTCACTTGTGCATTGGTACCAATATCTGCATCATTACAAGACACAACACTGACAATTGCATTTGGTGCTATGTCTTGATTTATTATAACTGTTGACAGACCACTGCTGCTAAATACAGGTTGATTGTCATTTACATCACCTATTCTGACATTTACAGTTACATTTGATGACCTCCTATCCATTTCTGCCACATTGTCATAGGCTATAGCAGAAAATGTGTAGCTGTCCCTTGTCTCTCTGTCAAACGTTATTCTAGACAGAATTAGACCACTAGAAGAGGAAATTTGGAAGAACGCTGCATCTACTCCTTCCAACATATAGGTCACTTCAGTTCCATCAGGATCAACGGCACTTACCATACCCACAAGAGATGGTAGTAGACCTTCATCTATAGAGAATCCATACAAGGACATGGAGAAACTGGGTGGACTTAGATTGGGCATATAAATGGTTATTGCTACTAAACTAGTAGCATTCAAGTTTTCAATATCTGTACACCGAGCTTCATAAATGAATGTATTTTCTGATGAAATGTTTCGACTACGTGTGATAATACCAGTAGTCTCATTAATGGTGAACATTCCAGTAGGTGACACTCCCATGAAATGATAGCTCACAGCACCAGCATTGTCAGGATCAGTACATCTTATCATATTATACTGACTTGGCTCACCAAACTGTGGGAGCCGTATGGAGTAAAAATCTTCTGAAAAGCTTGGTGGTGATTGCCCAGACACAATGTTGCCTGTAAGGAATTTTACCTTTCAACGGTTTAGGTCAAATGACTTGATCATACATGCAACACGTATAATATTATGCTTTATAAATTTTACCCAAATATATTTGATTGCACTGCCCACTAGCAGTGGTACCTGCCTTATTGTGTATATACTTGCCCTAGTGTATATTTTAGGCTAATTCCTACACAACATTAAACACCTATGCAAGTATTGAGCATCAGCAGTTATATGTCCAGTATGGTTAGATGTACCTATAGTACCCAACAATGTATGCCATAACTGCAAGCTATGTTTGTAAGCCATGCATGTGTTGTACCAGTTAAATATTTTTCCTGTGGTTTACAATGCATGGGATGCAGCTTTACACCATGCCTTATGTGTGCATGTATAAGATCACTTTGTATAATGATTGTTGGTTTAAGTCTGGCTACTCTGAATTCATCATTTCAGCTAGTTTTGATGAAATTAAGCAATTGTATATCTTGCTTGTTTTTCTGAAAGTGAAAGTAACCACCTCAAAATTTATTCCATTGCCATGACAGACTTTGTGAACCAGTATAGCTAACACTTTACTGTATTTTTTCCTGCCACTTGTATAAGCAAATGTGCATGGTTATCGATCCTTTTCTTTACCAGTTTTTTCTCAGGTGGAGAGGCATACTATCAACTGTTCACCTGAACACAAAGTTAAATCACGGATTGCAGTTGTGCAACCACTACAATTAATCTGATTGGCAATGTATTGAAGCCTCGCGTTATCTAGTTTGAGCCCTATAGCTGGTGCCTAATCTGCCACCCCCATTCCCTGACATCACCTGTTTGTGAGTACTGATACAGTTACACAATAAGAATTCTTCTGCTTTAGATACAGGCATGAACAGTTCTGCAATCTTGCATTGCTATGATAAGTGACTTATTGCTAAAATATCATTGCAAAGTTGTTTGGAAAATCCACATGTGTGGTTACAATTTGTTATACTGATTGCATCGTGCCTATGCTGATGCATGCAACAATGCATAAAAATTTATCACCTCCATTATGTACCAAGGGTCTGGGGGTCTTGTTTATACATTAGTCTCTTATGCAGTTCACGTAGCTAAATGACATCAACATTGTAATTTCTCACTACTATGATACATGAATTTCTGGTTTTGGACAATTAGTTTTGTTGACAACTGTTAAAATTAAATTTATCACAACCACATAAGTATGAATGGTACAACCAATAGCTACAGGTATATATTGATCTTCCACACACACACACACACACACACACACACACACACACACACACACACACACACACACACACACACACACACACACACACACACACACACACACACACACACACACACACACACACACACACACACACACACACACACACACACACACACACACACACACACACACACACACACACACACACACACACACACACACACACACACACACACACACACACACACACACACACACACACACACACACACACACACACACACACACACACACACACACACACACACACCCAATTCTATGTTCTTTATATAGGGACCATGACTTCATGCCAATAAAACTTGGAATTTTCATTAAGCTATTCACCTCAGACCAAATTTCAAGTGACATCTATACCAAAACAGTCAAGCTTGGTAAAAATACTCCACTTGCAAATCCAGTCACATATAATGCTAGCATAATTAATTCAGGCCCACTCTGCATCTTTACTTTTTTATATTCTGACAGGCAGTTAGCAGTGCATTTACACGTTTTAATCAAAACTACAAAACCTTATAATATTGGATATTAAATTATTAGAAAATTTCCGTTTAATCTCCTTGTTTATCTTGGACACAAAGGAAGACAAGGTTAAGTCCGTGATGTGTACTACAGTATGCCAAACAACACCTAGCAGTGAAATAATCAATCACATACTTTAGTATCAACAAGCTATGCTTGTCTGAAGGCATTAGTAAGTTAGTCAGTCAGTTATTCAGTTATGCAGGCAGTAGAAAATTCCACAAAGATCTTGGAAACATTTTAAGTCTCACATGAAGGCACTTTTTGGACTTAGTTATATCAAGAGTCCGCCAAGGCAATGTGAAAGCATTGTGCAATAAGCTGGTCTGTGGTCATCATTTTTTATGAGATTGTGCAAACCTCCATGATAAATAGTACACATACCGTATGCTAAGAGCATGTCAGCTGTCATGAAAGGTTTGTAACTTGAAATGTGAACCAACCATTATTTCTAGATCAGTGCCTGACTCTATTAAATTGTTTAACTAAAGTCTGGCATTGGTTGTCAAGACATTGGCTTGGTGATTGCTAAATTCCAGGTAAAATTCTGAGAAAATTTACTCCAATAACACCTATAGCCAGTTGTATCATTGTTGTATGCAGAGCTGAAAAAGGCCATTGGCTGATGCTATAGGTTAAAAACATTCACTTACATCATTGTAGTGAGCATGCATTTACAAGTATCTGATACTTTTGATAGACATTCAGCTGGCTGATGATTGACAAGTAACAAGCACTCTATAATTTTACTCATAATGTGACATAGGTGTATTTGTACAATCATGTTATAGTTTTAATGTGTTGTGCATACTACACATTCCTATGTTCTTTGTGATATGTAGGAGATAGGTTTGCTGCATCAAGTAATTTAAATGTAAACAATTACTTTCTACTAATCATATGCCCCACAGGAAGATGTATGCCTTATGTGTATCACTGCAATATTATACACATGTCTTTCAAATATGTTTTTCACTGTAATGAATTTGCTTATGATTAAACAGCCTGTAATATTATTTCAAATAATTTATGATAATGGTTGTAGATTTGATATAGTGAACTTGGGAAACAAACTAGAACAATTAAATTTGTCGGCAATGCACAAAATGCATGTGTAGTTGGAGCATATAATTATCAGATTCAGTCCTAATCCAGAGCCCATATTTATATTCAAGAACTCCTATTGCTATAATGCATTGAAAATGCAAATTTAACTCACCAATCACTATAAAAATACTGTATAGTGGATTTCTGTGAGGGGAAATTTTTCATGATTTTTGTGGATTGGAAACTATCCATGCATGGTCATATCCCCCCTTAATTATATGCAGCTCGGCATTGTTAAATGCTTAATGTAATGTATAAAAGATCCCGAAGAAGCAAAAATTTCCCCCTCAAATAAATTTAGAGTATCAGTTTTAAGTGTCTAGCCCGTGTACGTAAACATCATCCAATTGTGAGTATATATGTCATCCTGTAATTTACTTGCCAATAATCAGCCAGTTATTAACCAGATTAAATTATACAATATTCAGCAAGTATATGCACTTGGCGCATGTCTTATTGATTGGTTCATGGGAACATATACAGTCACTAGGTTACTTAGCATGCATTGTTTCATAAAAAATGTTTCAAGAAGATGAGTTCACTATCATAGATGGCTCCAGGATTTTTGGTGACTGGTTTCTGATCAAGAGCATAGCTAGATTTTTGGTGAAGACCAAAAAAAAGGTAACTGCCTGCTGAGCCGGAATAACTGCCCTCCACTAACTATATATTAATATCACTGATAAAGTACACATGAATCCTTATTTATAGCTACATAGCTTGCTACACTGCTGCTCTGAATACTGTGACTACTTTATTAGAGTGATTGACTGCTCTATTAGAGTATCTCTATCTGAACGTGACCAGTTTCCGGAAACCTCAGAAACCCCCCTGGAGCCGCCCCTGACTATTGAGGTTGGTTTTCAGTAGAATTGAACTTTACCATTTGCAGAGCTTGCAAAGCTAGCAAATTGATCATATATAGGACATGCATGTTTTAGAGGGCTGCAACAGCCTTTGTGTCACTGCATGCAAAGCTCATTTCATATAACACTTGCCAGTAATATGCTCAAGGTACACACAGTATAATTATATAACAGTGTATAGCTCAATGCCACTCAATTAAAATCTTCCGCTCCATTAAATCTGCACATTCCATGTGGTGCATGAGTATACGCTTAGCCTGCAACAGTTTTGCATGTATCCAGGTCGTCCCAATGCTCTGACTGTTACAAATGATATCTAATTGCATTGTTTAGTCATTAACTGTTTAGGTTTTGCTGGATCATGTGTGATCTTGTTATATGCCAACATATACCTGGCAAGTGAATGTCCCTATAACAAATCCCCCCTTCTGTATATAATATTATACTCATTGCACCATATTGTCCTGATCTATTTATCTACAAGAGTAGAAACTTAGTGCCCATATTGGAGCAAAAGAGTGCATGTTTTAGAGACTATATGCAGAGTTTGCTCAAATGGAAGTTCAACGTCACTTAGCTGTAGTTTTCTGTAAACATGATAAGCCGCCACATGTTTCTTTCCAAAGGATGTTTCTAATGGAAATGGATCACCTGCATGCATGCCTGTATAATACACCTCGACAGCAACAGCTAATGCACGCGACATAAAATAATAGCTCGTCGAATCAATAGCTCATTTTACAATTTAATCAGTATAGCTAGCGGTTACCCGTAAGTTTGGGCTGGCATGCAGTTTATCCTACCGAGCGGCTTGCCAGAACTCAGTCGTATGCTGAGTGGTATTAGCTGCGCTGTTCCAGAAGCATGTACTGTCCAGTATAGCTACATGACTATACAGTTATATCTATCAATGCATGCATGCAACTACTCACTCAAGATCCAATATGTCGCTAGTAGCCACATTCTGACCGGATTCGAGATCTCCATTTGTGCACACCGTACTAAGATTTGCTGCTCAGCATGCTAGTAATAGACTTTTAAGTCATTATGTGGGGGTGAATGAAAACGTCCGGGACCGAGAGAAAACCGGGATGTGGCTCACGTGAGTTTGATTCAATTGAAGCATGTAAGAAAAGCAAACAGAGCTCTAGAGAGTAAGAACAGACTAATAAAGCTTCAAAATACCTTTATGGCAGCTTGCTGGGTCAGTCTTACTCACCTATAGACACAATCGGAAACGCCCGTATTATTTACGTAGTGACGTCATACGCGCCAATTTGTTGCTAAACATTTTTGTTTTCACAACTAATTAATGTTGGTGTTTCTAATGTTGGCAAATTGAAGCTTGGCGTAGCTGACTACTGTTTTTTATAATTGTATATTTAATGTACAAAACTCAAAATTGAGTAGCTATGACGTACATGTAAACATTAAAGCTAATTAAACAAGTGAATTTCTAAAAGTGTTTTGAAATTGATGAATTTACAAGTTCTTCAGGGAGGGAGTCCCAAAGTCTGATGACAGATGAAAAGAAGGAGTAACTTGATGGGGGGACCAGACAGTTGAAGCATACTCAAGCAGGCATAGGACAAACTTGAAATGTTGAAATGGTTCAGAGGCGAGCAGCAAGGTGGGTGCAGTCAGATTACAGTTTTCAGAGTAGTGTAACAACAATGCTAGACAATCTTAATTGAACCACACTGGAACAGAGACATAAAGCATCTAGATTATCTTTATTTCACAGAATTACTCACCAGCAGGAGCCAGTATTACAAATACCCAATTACTTTCTGCCACAATCCACCAGCACAAGACAATACCACCCACTCAGACTCATACTGCCAGCAGCCAACACCACCAGATACCAAATGAATTATTTTTACAGAACTATTAAAGAATGGAACAATCTACCCTCCTTATGCTATGACAAAGACTTTGTAATAAATGCACACACTCTAGCTAGTTATCTGTAAATATCCCCAAACCATTTTTATATCTCTTTTTTTTTCATTGGATGTAATCAGCATTTTCCTGCCTTCCAATTATCACAATCATAATCATAATCAGGACAGATGTAAGTTGTGTAACAGGCTGATTTGTCGGATGGCTGACACTGATTAAGATTCCTTTGCAAGAAAGTTCTGGTGGAATTGGCTTTGTTGGTTATCTTGTTGATGTCTTCAGACCATGTGAGATTGCTTGTCATGGTAACTCAAACCTACTGTATAGCCTATCGGTATGTTGGGAATAGATGTGGTAGTTCTTCTGTAAACTTTTTGTTATATTAAAGTCTGGTTTTACTTTTCCATCCAGCACTTTGATATGCTATGGCCTCTGATAGTGAGCCATAAGGTAACTAAGTAGTTCCATGTCATAACGGTAGGGCCATTATCTCCATTGAAATAAAACATCATCATCTCCACATATGCTTGCCTGCTCTGTGTCTCCATCTACCTCATCACTGAATGCTGCTACACAAGTACCATGCAAATGTTCATGAAGTATCTCATTCATCGTATTTTCAATGGCAGCGATATGCTTCATTTGACACTTTGAACAATCCTCCCATTCCTTTGTATAGGCATAAAAATTGTGGGCCATCTATTTCCATCTTGCTCAAGCCTTCAATAAATCTAGCAGATTTTTCACTTGAAACCTTTGTAAATCTTTTCTTGAGTATCTCTGTGCATACCTTAAAATATTTTCCTCCACTACGTCCTATTCACTAGTTCTATTAACATGGTACATCTATACAACGATGGTTGTTTATTTGGTGCAGATCGAAATTCACACCATAGTTTAGGTAATACAGTGACAATTTTGTCATTGTCATAAGCCTTGAAAAATGTTTTAATTGATTCTTGTTTTTTGGTACCTGCAAGCTGGACATTGGACAGTCGCTTGATATTAATGGCTCTTGCTGAGATTAGCTGGAGCTCTTTCCTCTGGTGAACATTAATTACTGTCTATAAATTATGCTAACTCCTTCTTCTAATGTAGCAGTGGGCATGGCCCACAAATGTGATGGTGTGATAAAATATCAAACTAAGCTAGAAAGTGAAACCAATGTGAAATATACTCTACACACTATACTAGTCACTACTCTTTGACTCAAACTATATTGGTTAGTAACCGCCACAAAACTGAACCATAATGAGGTAGGGTAAATATTTAATATGTCATGGTTTGTATATTATCTATGATTCTTGCAAAACTTGATGTTCATGTAAATTTCTTCTTTTTTTCTTTACCAGATGATGTCACGTTATTAAACATTTTTAGATTTTGACCAATTAAAACTGCATGGGCTGTTTTAACTATTTTTGCAATTCAATTTAGAGTTAGATTATCAATTTTGGTCAAAGATATGGGTACATAGAAGGCAATGCCTGCAAAGGTGCTCCCTACACAAAGCATACAAAGATGCATGCACAACACATAAACTCTACATGTAACTGAACTTTCTATAGGATTCCAATATATAAACTGACCATTATAGCATCATGGTTTCAGTAAAGAACTACAGACCTATCTCATTTCTTTCCAGTATATCAAAGGTTCTTGAGCGATTAGTGTTTAATAAAATAGTAAATCATCTGGTAACTCAAATTAGTCCCTGTCGGTTTGGCTTTATAAAAGGAGCTTCCACCTTACAACAACTTTTGACTTCCTGACCAACAGCCCAATGCAAATTGATACTATGTATCTGGATATGCGTAAAACTTTTGACACTGTTTCACATGGTATTCTACTAAATCACCTTTGGTCTTTTGGCATTACTGGCACACTGTGGTTGTGGTTTAAATGCTATCTCACTGATCGAGTACAGCAGGTATCTATCAACAGTACCTTAACAGACAGTGTACTACCAGTTATATCTGGCGTCCCCCAGAGTAGTATTTTAGGCCCCCTGTTATATTTTTAGTTTATATGAACAGTATCTCTTCCAGTATAGAAGTTAGCAAAGTATTGAAGTTTGCTGATGACATGAGATGTTTTATGATCATTTCATGTGATGAGGACCGCATTAAGCTCCAGCAAGATATTGGCTCTATTATTCATCAAACATCTCTTTCCAATTTAACTATCAACTTTGCCAAATGTGCTCATGTTCCCTTCAAGTCAATCTCCAACACCAGATATCTTATTTCCAGCACTGAAATCAATTGTCAAGAGACTCAAAAGGACCTGCTCCAGTGACCTGAAGTGGTCAAGTCATTACAATTCAAAGCATACAAATCATTGGCTTTGATACAGCATACATTTTGTTTCAAGTACTGCCCATCAGTCAATGTATATTACTCTAGTTCGTCCTCATCTCACCTATTGCTCACAGTTATGGCGACCGTACCTAATCAAGGACATCTTATAATTTAAGCGTATTCAACGTTGAGCATGCAACCAAACACATATTGAGTAATTATAATATCAGTTATAAGTCCAGGCTATTAGAACTCCATCTTTTACCATTAATGTATATCTTTGAGATCCAGGATGTTTTGTTTGCAGTCAAGTCACTCAAGTCACTTCACAGTTACATTACGTTTACTCAGGGACACATCACACATAACAAACTCAAACATCAACTCCACACCAACAACTTAAATAGAAACTCTTATTTTCATCGTCTTCCTCTTTTGTGGAATGATCTTCCTGTAATTGACACCAATTTATCTATTACAACCATCAAGGCTAAACTGAAGAAATTTATGTGGAATCATTTTGTGGATCACTTCGATGATGACAATCACTGTACCTATCATTTTTTTTGTCCGTGCAGCAAATGCCATGATCTCCCACCAACATCAAACTTTCAGACACTTTATACTATATTCATGTTTTGGGCTGCAAGCACCAGTTGCTTGCAGACCCTTGGCATATTTGCCATAAAGCAATAATAAATACATAAAGAAATAAATAATAAATAAATGGTAGAGAAATCTGAAGCTGACATAGCTAAAGGTTTTACAAGCTTCAAGTTATTAGTCTGTTCTTATTCTCTAGAGCAGACTATATTATTTCCTGGCCTGGAGAGATGTTGGAGTATTGAGGACCTTAAAGTGACTGAGCTATATCTACCACAACCTTTTAATACTCATCCTGCTGCTCTTCTTTGAATATTTTACTATTTTCAAGTGTTTGTGTACATCACTGTTGTAAACAGGATCACATATTCAATAACAGTTGAAATCTGCATGACCATTGCTAAATATAATGCTGCTTTAACATCAACTGAATAACTGTGCATGGTGACTGTTTGTCCAAGAGAACTCCAAGGTAAGTATGCCCGAGTTACTGTTAAGGTATGGTTGTGGTAATTGTGAATAATAAGTGACAGAGATCTGGTGCACCTTATTATTATTATTATTATACACAGAACGTTTTAATATATTGAAAATCTGTTGCCATATCTATATATACCGGCCCATTCTGATAGTCTTTCAAGATCTTGTTGAAAGATGGTAGCATCATATACGCATTCTGCATGGGAATCAAATAATATGCAATCATCAACAAACAGCTGTAGTACCTCTGACAAAACAGTTATGAGATTGAGGATTCACCATTGATAAGTACACACTATGTCATGTCTGATCAGTTAACCATGTCTTGATCCAGTTAAAGCTGTCATTTATAATTCCATATAATTACAACATTGTAACTTTGCAAGTGTCAACTTGTTGTTTTTATCAGGACGTTATTAGCATTCAGATGACTCATTATGTTGTGAATTGAAATATAATGTATTCTTGAACAGATAGAATTGTGAGTCCATAGTTACTATGACTTCATCATTCCTTCCTTGCACAAATGTTTTGCTTTTTCTAATCCAATGGTAATGTGCCTGTTGATATAGACTTCTTAAAGATGACTTTTATGTGAAATTTCAGCACACTGTTTAAGCTAATGGCAAATTTCATCTGGACCACTGGCTTTATTTTTATCAAGATCAGATAAAAATTGGAGTATGTCTTCCACTGCATGAGAATATTATGTCTGGAAAGGGATCTTCAGAGCAGTCAGAAGGAGGGTATACTTGTTAAAATAACTGTTCAAGACTTCAACTTTAGCTCTAATGTCAGTGCATGACTTCCCATCAATGTAGAGATTTCAACACTATCTTTACACTTAGCCCTTATGTGTATGTGTTTTCCAAAACTGCCACCAAATGAGTCATCAAATAGTCAGCCACAATGATTGTTATGAACTTCTGTCAGTTCATTATTTATTAGGTTTTCACTCTGCAATAGGCACTCCAATCTTCTTCCCTATTTAGCAGTATCATACAAGCTTTCAAGAATTGATGTATTGGTGTTTTATGATACATAACATAAATAGATATAAAGTTTCAAAGTTGGTATGGCAGGATGAGATAGGCTGAGATAATAGTGTGCAGGCCTTCAGTTTCAGCTCACACGTGCACTGGTCTTTGTTACTTATAATTATAGAATTTTAGTGGTGGATGCTCTATTAGAGTAGTTGATTGTTCTATTAGAGTATTTAGATTTTTAGCAGCTTCAATTCAAGTCTTATTCCCACTTGTTGATCTTTATAGAGAGATATTGGCGCTTCTCCTTGCTCCTTCCATCTTTTCATTACCCATGTAACCTATATTTAAATTGAACTTGATTCTTACAGCCCAAAACTTAACATTGAATGTGAAGTATGTGCAGACACAGAGAAGTTAATATCTACATCAAATATTCCACTTTATCCCTTCTTTAGTACTGCCACAATTGAGAGCTTAATAATACAAGAAATCAGCAGCTTAATGATAAGTTTCATCTACCACAACATGACGGCAGTGAGGAAGAAAGCATGCATGAGCAGGATCTTATAGCATTTGTCAAAAGTGAATTTTGTGAACCACAAACATCAGATAATTAATCTCCTTTGTATAAATTACTGACCTTGGGACATGTTAAATCAGAGGCTTGGTGAATAAACTGACCAGAATTAGCACACTGAGCAACATGTCATGCTATATTGCAGTATATACTACATCAGAAATGAAATACTCACACCAACAGTGTATATTATGGGAAGGTGGGAGGGGGGGGGACTTACGTAGACAGAAAAAGATGCAAAACAAAGCACAGCATAAGACAGCACACACACTCGGACTTAAAAGGAAGTCATGCATCCAATGAATGATGTTTATCCCAAAGAATCTCAGCCACGTCTAGGGCGAGTAGTTACACACTTGTGTCTAGATATGCCTTGTACAGTTGTACTCTCTTAAAGACTGTTGGCAAGTTTCACAATGGAAGGCAGCACACATGCACTAGTGATGTGCAATAATAAGTGTGCAACTATAACGATTAATCACGATAATTACATCACAATACGATAGTTATCATGATAGTAAATCCAAATGATAAGATGCAAAACCTCCAATGTAGCACTAATTTTACTTATTTTCTATGAATACCGGTAAAGGCACATCCTGTGTACCTGAATGCATATGTCCTGCCAAAATACAGCAAAGTTCAATCTCAGAAAACAGTTAGAATACATAATTGAATAAACAAATGAATGTTTTAATTTTTCAAGTAATTCTGGTGAGGTAATAATGTATAATATTGGTGCTCACGATAATCACAAGCTATGATCATATCACGATAATGAACCACTGCGATACGATTATCACGCTATCGATATTATTGCACATCACTAACATGCACACACACCTGTCCTGTCCTGTCCTGTCCTGTCCTGTTGTAGACTACCCATGTGGGTCATGTCTCCCTCCAATTGAAGGGGCAAAAACGAAGATGTCACACTTGGTGCTTCGCTCTCTGGTGTATGGTAAGGCCCCTAGTGTTCTTGAACCAACGTTGGCAAGTTGGACACTGCACTGCATCAGACTGGGGTTCATTGCATTCATGACACTTTAAATCTCCAGATCTCCTGAACTGTCTTCCACAAACTCCACATACTATTGGCACCTGCCGGCAGGTTGACTGCTGGTCCATTCATCGCTGACTCATCCTTCCTACATCTGTGTACTGCCAAACCTCCCCTACTCCTGAACCATCGATCACAGAGTTGACACTGCACAGCACCAGCGTGCTCCTGGATTGGTTTAGACCTCTCCACAGTACATTTATGACATACTTTATCACATTCTCTTCAGAAGCTCCATGGCATACTACGTCCTTTACTGGTTGATTGAGCAGCTCCACACTGTGGCTACAAATAGATCTCCACTTTTCCCTCTCCTGAGCTTGACGATACCAATAACCATCACTTATCTCCACATTCTTCAAATCACTTTTTGCAAGATCTCTCCACCGCTTCCTTGGTCCACAAAATGGACGGGAATGAGACAACCATCCAAAGAGACAAATCTTCAGAAAGCAAAAATCTGGCATTCTAGACAAATGCCTAAGCCACTCCAGGTGTCGGTGTTCCAGCTTGGTTTCTGAATGGAAGATTGTTAAGTATTAGAGAATCTGGACATAACCATATTTTAGATGTTAGCAGAATCAGATGTTTATTTCTAAGAACTGCTGACACATTTCCCATATTTGGATGTAAGAATAAACTGTTTAATGTTGAGGACTACATGATACATCAGGTGATTGGACTGAGGTCACAACAACAACTTGCGATATAAAAAGGGCTAACTGAAAGCAAACCTCCTGAGTCTGTTAGGTTAGTAAAACTGGTGGCATTGCAGTTAATATTGAATCTGTGAGCAGGATCAATAAGAAGAACAGTTAAGAAGAAGAAAACAGTCAAAAGATTACGTGCTGGGGAAGAAGATAGTTTGAGAAGAAGACTAGACTGAAATTTACTATCTATTTTTTTATTGTGCTAAATCATTAAAATCTAACAATATTGAAAACAACTGGGAGCAGAGGATGGTTCAAGATGGATGAAGGTCAGGATAAAGGTCAGGAAGAAGCTACTTTACAAACAGAGAATGGCATGGTTGATGGAGGCTTTCAGACCATACAGCCAGAAGAAACAGTAGGAGATTTAAAAAGAGCCAAAGCAGCAGCAAAAACAGCCTTTACAAAAGTAAGAAGGTATCTACTTACCTTATTACAGAGACAAGATGTTAATAGACAAGCTATAGAGAATAGTTGTGATGAGCTAGACCATGCACTGGAGAAGGCAATGGGAGTAATGGAGGACTTAGTAACAAGGTACAAGATAGAGAAGGAACATAGAAATGTTGAAAAGCTTAGTGGAGAAATAGAACAAATTGAAATTGAATATAGTGATGCACAGAATTGAGCGCAACAAGTGATAGATGTGCTAAGCAACCCCAGAGTTTATGATAAGTTTTTAAAAGCACTATCACATAAGGAAGCAGAAGTTCCAGTAGAGCAGACAGAAACACATCGGACACCCCCACCAGCGATAAGTGACAGTAGTCAGGAAGTGCCACCAACTGTAAGCTTGGATTATAGTGTTAATCAAGGTTAATATTCAACAGACTCAGCACTGATTGGGCTAGACATGTGGAAGCAACTAAAAAAGAGTGACAATACCAGTATTCTCAGGAGATAAGATAACATATTTGAATTGGAAGGCTGCTTTCACTGTGTGTGTAGATAAGGCACCAGCAACAGCTGAGTATAAGCTGCTGCAGCTGAGACAGTGCCTAGCAGGAGAGGCTTTTAAAGCTATCGAGAACTTGGGACTGCAAAGGAAAGATTAGATAGGACGTTTGGGGGGCAACATCGTCAGGGGCAACATCGTCAGATTGCCTTATATTTGGAGGAAGTAGATAACTTTAGACCAATATTTCCAGACAATTTCCGAGATTTAGATATTTAGAGAAGTTTGCTGATCTCTTGGATATTACAATCGTAAATTTAAAGGAAGCAGATAGATCAGGAGAACTTAATGATGGTCTGCTGTATATGAAATTGCAGAAGAAGATTCCTGCACAAATGTTGGCTAACTATCATAGATGGATTTTTGAGAAGTAAAAGAGAGAGTTGGTTGAAGCACTACGGAGTGGGTAATTAAGGAAGCCAAGTTCCAAACCAAAGCATTAGAAGCAGCTCATGGGCTTTCTGCACCAAAATCAGGGAAGTTTGAGACTAAGAGATTTAGTGTTCACTCATTTTTTTGGAAAATCTCACACAAAGTCAGATGTCGGTGCACAACGACAGTATTCATCAAGAACATGTAGAGTGTGTGGTAAATCTCATGGGGCATGGGCATGTCCAGAGTTCAAGCAGATGAATGTACAGAACAGGTGGGCTAGTGCTAAGCAAAATAAATTTTGTTTTTGTTGTCTAGGAGAAGGCCACCAGGGACAGTTTTGTAACCGCATGAAGGTGTGTGGTATCAACAACTGTAAGGAGGTGCACCATCGACTACTACACAGTGGTTCAAGTCAATCATCCACAAACAATCAGACAAATGAGATTGTGTCTGAAATGAATGAAGAGATACAACCACTTAGACAACAAGAGGTCAAAGCAGGAGAGAGCAGTACTTGCGGTGAAGGGGAGCCAAAAGAAAAGAGTCAGAAAGAAGGCACATTCACCACAGTGATAACGAAGAAAGGAGATACACCAGGTACAATAGCTTTGAACAGTTCCTGTATTTTTAAGAAATGGGCAAAAAAGGGTGAAGGTAAATGCACTATTGGATGATGCAAGTACTAAGACCTATATTAATTCAGATGTTGCTGCAGAATTAGGTCTTCAGGGGTATCTACAACAGGTGAATGTTAGTGTCTTGAATAGTCATGTTGAAACCTTTGAAACCTCACCAGTGCAGTGTACAATTGAGAGTTTAGATGGGAAATCAAACATTACAGCCTTTATAGCAGAAAAAGTCACAGGAGACCTGAGAGCAATAGACTGGAGTACATTTTCCAGACAGTGGCCTCATTTACAGAAGTTAGAGTTTCCTAAGTTAGGGTCAAGGCCGACAGTTGGATGTTTTAATAGGTCTGGATTGTAGTGATCTTCACTATTCATTCCAAGATGTCCGAGGAACACAAGGACAGCCAGTGGCATGATTGACACCACTAGGTTGGACATGCATTGGTAACGTAGGAAGCAATAATGCTAATACTAATTTTGCTTACACTTACTTTTCTGCAGATCAACAGGACATGGAAAGAATTTACAAAAGTTCTGGGAAACCGATACAAGTGGTATGGAGAAAGGATCATTATTTAAGACTGACGAGAGGGCTGCTTTAGATATGGCAGAAAGATCTATTACATGCAACAACAGATACTATAGAATTGCTATACCCTGGAAGGTACTAACTACTGATCATCTAGTGCGTTGTTACCACAGCAACAAAGTCGGGTTATCATTGGACACATACAGGAGAAAAGCACTCCACAAAGACCATTTGATGTGACAGAACAATTGTTCAGCTTGTATCCTTCAGTACCCAGCAACAACAGCAGCTAGTAACAGTTATATCCTATCGCTACTCCACCCAATTTATACATGAAATAGTCTGCCAGCATGTGCTACAGCAGCTGAAGTATTGGTGATATTGAACTCTGTACTGTCTCTTATTATCCATTGCATGTTGATATACTTTACATCTACCTCCCTCCACATGGTGAGACAAATCTATACAAGGCTATAATCTTGCATACTGTCTTCTTGCCATGTACCAGATGTATTGATCTCCCACCATTTAATTATCATACCATGAATGCTTTTAGCACAGTATGGCAGTTGTGGGGCATTAGCACAAGGTTTAATGCCCAGTTTTCTCTCTTTCCTAATTAATAACATAAGTAACTGAAAGTGACTATCAGCTAGGTATAAGTATAGTGATGTGGTGCACAGTAGGTAGGGTAGTTACATGAATTGCTCAAAATTTTTAATAACAATATCAGATTTTGTGAATCATGATGTTTAACCGATTGTGTAACCTAATGCTCTATTAGGATTGACTGTACCATTACGGTATCCTATCTGTACTTTCTGCATGTCCTGAACAGAGAGATTTACAGTTTTTGTAGTATTCTTCACAACTCCCCCAGTTGTGTTGTGGTTAGTAACAACCTTTTTGCCTTTGATTTTTGCAGATACAAAATTCTTAACTACTTGAATATTCTTTCCCTACTCTTTAAGAGCTGGCTATGTCTTTTTTGGCCACTCATATGATGTTGTGATCCAGCAAATCACAATAATTATGTTTTGTATGTATTTTAACACTGATATTTCTCATAGTAGATATGGAATTAGTATTACAGTTTGTGAATTTAACTAGTCAAATCTTCAATGTCAGGTACACCATATATACATAATGCAGTACTTGTAAAGTATTTCAATTTGTCTACTGCTGGCCAACCATACCAACATGTATAGTTAACACTACATCATACCAATGTACTGTAAATGGTACACACATTTAATACACTAACAATGAAAATATATGTCCATAACAGTAAAATCGTTCAGAAACAGAAAATGGGAAAAGTTCTGAAACAGTATAAAATGATAAAATTTTACATTTGAAATATCACTTGCTTACTTCAAGAATGTAGCTAGTTTTGTAATCTCAGTAGATCACAAAACACACTTGTTCAAAGTGATGTGGTCTACACGTCTGCCACCATGCCCTACCAAGACGATGACGATACAGCAACACTGCCTTAGCCTGTTAACAACATTTACTGAATTAGTCACTATCACACTCGCCCTACAAGACCATGGACATGACGTGCTGGTCACCATACAACTCTTGTGATTGTTCCATAACATGTTACATGTAGTGTTGCTTTTACATCTGTCTTTTGCCTCTTTACATGACGGTAGATGTGACAATACTAACAATCTGTATGTGTGTTTTAACAATTCATATGTACCTTATCAAACAGGAAACGGTTCTTGAACATTTCTTTGCACAACTCTGGATAAGTGTTGCACTCACACTGAGTAATATTCTTTCCAAACTCCTTGTATTCTACTAGTTCCTTTGCAGCTTCCTTGCACATCATTTCTTGGTCAGCTGTCATGGGTTTTCCTGAAAACGCCAGGGTACATTTATCAGTGTAGCTAAAGAATTGTTCTCGGCATTGCATGTCTCTATTACAGGTCTCCATGAGATAGAAACAATCGTCTCTGATGTTTGGTCTGTTCCGGTCAGGCCTGTCCACCTGAAATGCACATTTATAATAATATGCCACACATAGTAGTCAACTTGCTCACGTCACAATAATGATCTGGCCTGAGGTTACAAATGTCCTGAAGATTTCTGTGCCAAGCTTGACACTGCACACTCTCCCTAGCAGTCATATCATCACCCTGACAGTCACAGCATGCCGTCCTATGGTAATTTGAACCAGCCATTTGGTTCAGAGCTTGTCTACATTCATGAGTACACTGAGGACGTGGGCCAACACCTCTATCCCATAATAAAATGTTTGAGCATGGAGCTGTAATCACCAAACCTGCTGCTATAAGTAATGCTGCTGCTCATAATAGTAGGGTAGCTTAACAAAATTTTTGTTACAGAGCGGATAAAAGCACCATTTTCGGTTTACATGTTCTTTATGGTGTACTTATCAATATTAGATGGGGTGCCCACCAAACCTAATTATGTGTGGGCTGAACACAAAATAGCCATCAGCAGCCCTATAGTGCATTCACGGTGTGTGTATATATATATATATAGAGAGAGAGAGAGTGTATGAAATACACTTACATAGTTTTCCTATTTTATATTTTGCATTAAATATGTACAGACTTGTCAAATGAATTAGCAAATGGCACTGTAATTTTGCATGCAGTGCAATTTGAGTAGCCTTCTTAGACCAGTTAGTGGCACTTAATACCAATGTTTAAGATGCATGTTCACAACCGTGCTGTGGTAAATGCATCAACAGGCATTTTTACACTATGTAATACACAATTTTTGTCTCAAGCTACAGTGTATAGCGTATAGCTCATGCACACAGTGCAGTTTGGTGATAACTGTTAACATTAGACCCATAGAGAAGACTACTCATTGCAAATTGCATATGTGCAAATATACACTACAATTTACTGTTTCATTTGACAAGTTTGTGCATATTAAATGCCAAATATAATTCAATAAAATAGGAAAACTAACTCCACATTCAAGTGTACGGTATACTGTTAATGTACTATACTGGGGCTACTTGATCCACACATTATTAGGTTTATACATCATTCCCGGCACCTTTTAAAGCTTCGACCAATGTAAAAGATTTATAATTAGTATTGTCTTTATGCAAGGGTAGATTTCTCAGTTCATTTTCTGATCAACCTACCTATAGACAATTGAGGCTCAAACATTGATTTAAATTATTAGTTTGCTTAGGGGCTGGTGCTTAGTACATTCTCTAAAATGTTAAGGCAATTTTGAAAAAGCCTATAAGTTACAGACTCTTTTCCACAACCTAACTTGCTTTCAAGGGAAAAGCAAGAATGTATATTTGGTGGCAAGTGTAGTTATAGTAGCCATCCAAGAAAGCTATCTAATATTTCATGCATCTTTTCCAGCACCTTTTAAAGTTTTCAGCAATGCGAAATATTTAGTATTGTCTCTGGTTCAAAGTAGTCTTGCCAGCCAGCCTGTATTTCTTTCTTTTGTCATTTGGTTGGGAAAAAAGATTTGGGATTTGGTCTTTTTTCCCGACCAATTGACAAAAGAAAAAGTACAGGCTGGCTAGCGAGACGAAGTTTAAAGATGAAAGTGCAAACTAGTTTACTATTGAATATTGTATCACGACAATCTATTCTAAAGTGGTGGTGGCTCTGTGGCACTTAACATGCTAAGTGGTAATAATACGGTATGCAGACAGGAAAGGTTTGCAGACCATTGCAAAGCAAATGCTTTAAAAGTAATATTGTAGTATAGTGCATCTTAATAAGCTGTGAAGTAACCACATGGACAATTCATTCTGTTGACCACTTTGCATTTCAAGTACCTCCATTATAACCAGGTAGGCATAGATTTTGTTTGCTGAGATATACAGTATGTTTCTGCATGTATCTTTTTGAATCTTGAGTTGCCTTGTAGACTTTCCATTCAAGTGACACTCTATTGTGTCATCTAAAATTGCATGGTAAAATTTCATTCTGTATAGTCATAACAGGGTGGACCTACTCCAGGAGGTTATAATCAATTACTACACTAACCGTGACATGCAGTAGCTGAATGTAATTTCAAAAACTCAAAAAATGCTTACAAACTATACTCCCCAGCATAATAGGTTACTAGATCATCAACATAATTATGTCACATATAAACGTTAGTTGGAAGCACACCAAAGATGCAAACTGTTACGATATGCTGTCCTACCATGAGACTGGCAAGTTTAAGGGCAAACAGGTCAAAAATTAGACTTACCATACACTTAATAAACAACTTAAGAGAAACCAAAGAAAGTGTTGCTTTCCTTATCCCTATACTCTTAACATGCATTGTGGGGGATGGGTAACTTTGGAAATGAATTACACAGTGAAGTTTGAATAATACAGCACATTTAGATGCCATTCTGGGGTCTGGGGTTATCTTCCCCAGGAATATTATAGATTATTAATGACATTTTAGACTGTTCTTATTGTGCTTTTACAAATAAATTATTAGCTACAGGCCTACAGCTTATTAAAGGAGATATTTACAATATATCTGTTAATGGTTGACTGCTCTATTAGAGTATTTAGATTTTTTGCTACAAGCAGTGACCAATAATAATGGGGGCGTGGCACCCCTTCTATAAATGGTCCAAATGCTTCAACAAATCTTCAGAACAAAATTGGTGTTTTTATCCGCTTCATAACAATTTCCTCAAAATTTGATGCTAAGCTACTCTACTATATCTCTGTACCCATGAAATGTTTGACTGTATATATGCACAAAGTAACTCCTTGTTGTTAGCTCCAAAGCCAGTGCAGGGAATGCTTGACCCTGCCTGGTCCTCCACCACATGGTCAGGGACAGGGGTGCCACACCACCATCTCAGGATTATTACAACTTTAGGTTAACTAGGTTAATGAGAGTCCTTAAAGTTGCTGGCTTGAAGAAACCATGTGGCTCCTTAGGTACTTGCCTAGATTGCAAGTCTTCTGGGGACTAATTAGAAGTCACCACCTGGTCTGGATTTTCAGTTTTCTGCATTCAATAGAGTTTTGTTCAATTTTATACAGATTTCAGCAGTCTTGATTAAAGGTCCCTAATATGGGATAATGTTAATAAATAATCCTTAATTTTATATACACCCAAGTTTTATTTTAAAATCATACTCCTTCACTTAGGTTTCAAGTTGTTTGCATGGAGACGGATCAAGTCACCAGGTGATCTGGTTGCATTCAAGAGCATTTTTTTCAGGAGGGTTCAAGTTTTGATATTTTGACTCTCTGCTATAGCTTGCACCCTTTTGGGGTTCCTAGTAGAATACAGTAGTGATAAAATAAATTGATTAACCTTACTGTAAACCTATGCAGTATCGAACTGATAAGACTCCAGGACACTCCTCGTGTATTTAATATGCAAGTTGTGCCAGACCGCCAGTATGTCAGACTTTATATTCTATACAGCTGTGTTATATATTATTACATTCAATAATGCAGCATACAGTATGCTATACAACTATGTGTTCTTGTACTCTGATTAAGCAATGGAAATGTATGTAGCTATGTGCAAAGTGTATACAAACATGTTAAACCTGTATTCTGTGTGTTTATTACTTCTTTTTAGTCCGCTTCTTTTTCTCTTGTTTCTTCAGAATGCTTTCACCTTCTTGAAATTTATCCAAGATCTCTTTCAAATATGGACCCATGTTCCATTTTATTTGAGATTGACTTCCCTCAGATGTGACAACAGATACATCAGTGTTGGATGGATGCAAAATATTTTCTTCATCATTGAAATCTGATTCTTCCTCCTGTATGGAAATATTTACATATAGCAATTTTACACACTTTCTATAAAATAATTTTAAGTTCATGTCAGAATATCTATGCACAATATGTTTGGGTCATCATCTTACAAACACTTATACACAACTGTAGGTTGCATTATACTGGCTAATCTCTCTCTTTGCAACAACATGCAGCAGCAAAATTCACATTTACATGACTAGTGAGCTGTATGGTAAGTTTCTTACATTCATGAAAGTAGTCATCATTAATTCATTTTCACCATGATGTTCATAAAGCATTCTACTCTCTGGATCATCTGTACAAATGTAGTGAGGATAACAGCAGTATCCATTAAGTGTTAACTGACCATGAGCAAATTCATCACCATCGTCCATAGTGGGGTAGCCATACCCTGGCCAAACTGTGCCATGTCCTAATGGAAATGCTTGTGGGAAAAACGTATCATCTGTCACTCTCTTAGCAACATGTACGAAGGGGCTGCATAGAATTAGTAAATAGACGCAAGACAGATAACATATGGATCAACTTACTCTTTTTCTTTCTCTTCTCTCAAACAGCATACACAGATGCAGCATATCAGACAGAACAAGAATGATAGCAGTAAAAATGCACTAACAGTGATTACAGCTATGCCAGTGGTAGATTCTGGCCATGTGGTGGAATCTTCTATTGGCACAGTTGCTACTCTGACATCTAGATCTCTAATACACAGCTCTTCCACTAGCATTGCATTTGTAATATCATATCTTGAGGTGTTCAAGAAGTTCTCCAAATCTATTCCTTTATAGAAATTTTTTGCCAAAGCCATTGCTACCGTATCTGATGTATAAAGTTCACTAGTCCAATTTGGGTAGAAATTGTTTTGGGTTATCATGTAAACTCTGACCTCTGCCATTATCCTGCAAATGCAAAGAAATTCTATAATACTATATATGTCAACATAATATAGAGAACTCTTGTCTGTATGTATGTTCATGATATAATCGATCAATGTATTCATCTGGCTTAGTATACAAAGCAATGCTAAATGCAAGTCTCATTTACAAGCTAGGGAATGGTCATCACAAAGTCATTGATTTGGTGTTACCAAGAGTTTATACACCATTATAAACTCTTGGTGTTACTATAGGATTTGATTTGTACAACAAGTGTTACTGTTGCTAAAATTAATTTCACTTGCTCAAATGTCGTAGCAGATTTCCCAAGATTTAAAACCATACATAGCAAAACTATGGCAGTAGTACAAATGTCATTCCATTTGAAGGAAGGAACACTGAGCTGCATGTGCTTAGCAATAAAATTTGTTGTCATAGTTATAGTAAATGTACATTTTCTATTTACTATACAGCAACTTACGTAGTGTCTTCTCGTTGCACGCTGGATACATCATACACAAACAATGAGCCTCTATCACTTTGTTGTTTGACCAATAATTCTACACCTTGTCTGAATTGGTTGCTGTTATTTCTTACAAATTCGGCTGATTTGCAGGTGTACACGTTAAGAACATTGCTACTAATGAACACATCAATAATGACAAAAGCAGTATCCATTCCTGGTTGTCCTGGGGCATTGTCCAATACCTCAACATAAAATTGATATCTTGTTGATGGTGGATCTGAAATTCTCCTACCACGATAAATGTATCCTGTATCTGGGTCTATGATAAATGGGTGATTTTCAGATGAGACTTGACCTACTTCTCCTGAGAGACGGTATTTAATTTGTCCACTGTTGCCAAAGTCTTTGTCAAATGCAACTACCTGCAGTACCACATCTTCAGGATCAGGCTCACTCCACTGTAACACCTGTCCAGTATAAACTTGAGATGTAAATTGAGGATTGGAGTTTCCCACTGAAAGAGAAAATGTGATAGTTTGAACAGTTACATCGGTGGGGTAGTGACTAACAGGACCACCATCTACAGCTGTAATTCTAAACTCAGTCCCATCACTGTTCAAGCCAATTGTCCTGTCTGTTATAAGACGAACTACTCCATTTGTAACATTTTCTAGGTGGTAACTTCCAGTGACATCATTGCCATTGTTTACAGCATTCATTAGGAAAGCAATCTCTCCATTTCTTCCTTCATCACTGTCAGTGGCAGTTATGATTAAAATTGTACTACCAGGAGGTGTCTCTACAACTGCGGTCGGTGGAGCAATGGGGGAAAATTTGGGTGCATTGTCATTCACATCTACTACATCTACTAGGACAATTGCTGTGCTTGTTAATGTATTAATAGGAGCAAAGTCTCTGGCTATAATGGTCAGATTGTAGTCTGCAATATTTTCTCTGTCAATGCCACCAATGGCACTAAAGTCTACCTCATTTCCAGCTATTGTAGCTCTTATAATGAATGGCACTTCTTCCTCACTTATAATCTGAAATGATATTCTGCTGTTGATTCCTGCATCTCTATCCGTGGCTTGGATTTGTCCAAGTGTATTTGGTGAGATATAATGACTTTCTACAATGCTGAATTCATATAGTAACTGACTGAATATTGGCTCATTGTCATTGATGTCACTGATGGTGATGATTAAGGCTACGTTGATTTGACTGTCCGTGGAATTCACCACTACTATTATTTCATATCTACTAATTGTTTCACGATCTAGTTCATTTCTATTAGTTAAAATTCCAGCTGTAATTTGGAAATTGTCACCTGTGTTACCAGACAGAATTGTGTACCATGCATCTGTTGAAAGACTAAATCCACTGTTAACTAGGAACTCGGTTATGTTGTATGAATATCGTTCTACAGTGAGTGTTTCTGGGAAGTTCAGTTCTATTGCTGTAACATCAAACACTTGGACTAGAACACTTGTGTTTGTTGTATTCAAACCATCTGTCACAAATGCTGTAAACACATAAAACTGCTGATGGCTTGGTGGCACAGTTGCTCTCAACTGGAGAACACCAGAGACTGGATCTATTAAAAACAAACCACTGTCATCATCTATAGAATATCTTAATTCAGAACTGGAGTCAAGATCATAGGCACTAAGTGCAACAAGACGACCAGCTGGAGATAAATTTGTGATGTTGACCAGGTATTCTGTTTGGTTGAAAACAGGAACGTTGTCATTCAAGTCTAGGACTGTAATAAATACATTGGCAATGGAAAACAGTTGAGGGTTGCCACTGTCAGTAGCATTGACCTGTATGGCTAGAGTAAATGGTGTGAGTTCTTTATCCAGTGGCCTTAGTGTTGTTATAAGACCAGTACTTTGGTCAATGGTGAACTCATTGGAATCAGTTGACAAGTGATATGACACTGGACCAAAATCAACATCTGTAGCTATGATTTGCAACACCAATGTGCCACTGTTTTGGTTTTCGGTGACATTGGCATAATACTCATTCATATTGAACTCTGGCACCTCATCATTATAGTTGATAACCATAATGGTGAGACTGGCATGTGCTTGTGTTCCACTGTCATCTTCTGCATCTATGCTGATCACATAAACACTAGTTGTCTCATAATCTAATGGTTGAAGAAGAGTTATGTCACCACTAAATCTGTTAATACTAAACAAAGACTGAATTTCTGTGCTAACCACCATAGAGTACTCTATTGTGCCATCTATGTTTACTAGCCTACTCATAAAGTTAGACCCACGGAATATGACTGTTGATGTTAGAGTGTTCTCACTGACATTTGTACTAAAGAATGATTCAGAAAACCGTAGCCTGTTATCTGGAGCTCTTTGAATGTTGATGATGACATGGACAACTTCACTCATTGTGGGGGTTCCCCTATCAGACACATTCACTACTAGAATGTATACACGTGGCTCTACTGTTCCAAATACCGACACTTCTCCAATCATCTCATTGACTGTTCTAATGGCAAATCCATTAATGTCGGTGGAGATGAATGAGTATGTAAGCAAGCCATCTTGGCCACTGTCTTGGTCACTACAAGTGATACTTGCTACACTGGTATTCACTGCAAACATAGTTTGATTTAGTGTTACCCCAATGGTTTGGTCTAAACACACTGGCCTGTTATCATTTATACCAGATACACACACCATCACTAAAACTCTGGTCGAACGAGGTCCTGTCACTGCCACTGAGTCTCCATCAGATGCCTCTACTGTAACATTATAGTTTGATACACTGTCATTAAAGGCTGCTGTAGTGATGATGTTTCCTGTTGAGGAGCTAATAGTAAATGCACCTAGGATTGGTGAAGATGGGATCAGGGAATATCTGATTGCAGACATTATCCTATTGTCAGCATCAGTTGCTGAAACAGTTCCAACAGACGTACCTGGAAGGCTTCTTTCTGAAATATAAAATTTGTATGTCTCATTGGTGAATTCAGGTGGGTAAATATTAATAGGATCTACAACAATAATTAGTGTTGCTGATGCTGTACGACTGGGAGAAAAAGCTATAGCTTCATCAGTGCACAAGATAGTTAGCGTATATGCAGTTTCCCTCTCATAGTCTAAAGCAGTTTGCAATGAAACATAAAATATGTCACTTTCTGAATCAGCAATGGTATTAAATGGTGTACCAGTGTTACCTATTCCTAAGCTGGTAGTACGACCATCTATGTCACTGCAGGAATACTGTTTGATGCTTGTGCCAACTGAAGTCGTTTCTCGAACATTTAGAAGTGCTGATTCAGATGGATTAATTTCGGGATTGTGATCATTGATGTTTATTATTAGCACATTAACTATAGT